>NW_009915606.1:587-896 GCF_000696875.1 Nestor notabilis | reverse complement strand
GGGACAGACCCGCAGGAAGAGGCCGTTTGCTTTATCTTTGAAGGAAATAAAGAAGAAAACCATGAAGCAAATGCTCGTACAGTGAATAAGCCGTTTTATTTTTGTCCTGTGCTCACACAATCTCTCTTCTTTCCCTGACAGGTCACAGAGCATTCCAAATAAAAGTTTCTAAGAGGAAAAATAATTTAACACATCCGCGCAGGGCTCCCTTCCAACATCCCCACACCCACAGCTCCACCTCTTGTGCTTCGTCTCGTGCCCAAGGCCAACCCTTGGACCTCAAGGAGCGCGGGATGGGAGAGCTCACGG
>NW_009915606.1:0-570 GCF_000696875.1 Nestor notabilis | reverse complement strand
TGTATCCCAACAACACGCCCTGCCCCCAACCCCGAGATCCAACCACCTTCCCCACGGCCGCTCTCCTGCCTGCACCACGTTTCCTTCCCTTGAGTTACCACCCCGGGTCCTCCCTCAGCCCGACCCACACGCACAGGACTGGCTTGGAAAAAGCCTTTTGTTGTGTTTGTAAGCTTTGTTTTTGTCAGTTGCTGGTAAAGTCGGCTCGCTCCCAGCTGTGCTATACTGGAAATACAGCTTCTATGATCGCCTCCGTGGCGGAGACGGACAGTGATCAAGGCACTACCCCCACCCCCCTCCTGAAAACAAAGGAAGTCAGACCAACACCTAGGGACAGAAGAGAATCCTATAATGTGATCACACGGTTACACGGAATCTTTATGGCAAAGAGAACATTTAGCAGCTTTGAACGTTTGGGCTTCTCCCTTATTTTGTTTTACTCAACACAAGCACTCAAGACCCTACAGGGAAAACCAGGGCTGAAGCCCCAAGAAATCAAAGCGCGGTTACGGAACAGGAATCCTAACGGCTGTCTATAAGTTCTATAAGTGACAAGCCCACGGCTTGGGG
>NW_009915605.1:548-939 GCF_000696875.1 Nestor notabilis | reverse complement strand
TGGACTGGAATGAGGCGTCCTCTGCACCGGGCTACAACTGGAACCAGAGCGTCCTCTTCCAGAGCAACTCCAAGCCCGGCCGAGGCCGACGGAAGAAGGTGGACATGTTTGACACTTCCCACCTGAACTTCTCTTCCTCTTCCTCCTCCTCCTCCGTGTACCCCTCCAAGAGGAGCACGGGACCCCGGCAGCCCCGGGGCTCCCGGGGGGCTTGCGCCTCCAAGAAGGAGAGGGGGACGGGCAAAGCCAAGTTCCACACCAAGTCGCAAGCGGTCAACCCCCTCTTCCAGGAGAGCACGGACCTGGGCTTGGACTACTACAGCGGGGACAGCAGCATGTCCCCCCTGCCCTCCCAGTCCCGGGGCTTCGGGGTGGGCGAGCGGGACCCCTG
>NW_009915605.1:0-257 GCF_000696875.1 Nestor notabilis | reverse complement strand
CCCCTTCCACAGGCCCCGCACTTGGCTTGCCGCGATCTCCCCATGCCTCAACCACACTACGACTCCCCCAGCTGCAAAAACCCCCCGTACTGGTATTCCCCCAACGCCAGCACCCGCAGCCCCTCCTATGATGGCAAAGCAGGGGCCGGAATGCTGGTAGACTTCATGGGCAGGACGGACCCCCAATGTCTGAACCCCCACTTGAGCAGCCCCAGCAGCACCCACCCCTCCAAGGGCGAGAAGGAGCCCTTGGAGAT
>NW_009915604.1:235-4511 GCF_000696875.1 Nestor notabilis | reverse complement strand
GGGTTGTGGAGCGGGGGGCTGCGCTCCGAGCCGAGGGGCCGCGCGATTAAACCTTCATCTCCGAACGGAAGATGCGAGGAAATGCTACTGACAGTTCCCGGGGAAGCGCCGTTACTTATTTATTGCACCCACAGAGGCATAGATAGATGGAGTGGCTCATGTGGGGATGACTGATGGAGGTAAACCCGGAGTTCAGGACTGTGCGGCTCCCAAACCCCTCCTGGGTTGCTGTGCTGGCTCATCTGACAGCAAAAGGACCCTTTATTTCTAATAAGGTCTCCAGATAATATCAGGAATCCTGTCTTACTAGCAATAACACAATTTAGAAAGCATCTTGCAGTTACTAAGATTGGTTTTCCAGGGATTTGGGATAGTGAATTGCATTCTGGATCATGTGCTTTGTCATGGGAATGCTGTGAGCAATTCTAGACATCCATAGTAAAATTATAAACACCTTCTGAGATTGACAAGCTGCAGCACTGCTTCACATCCCTTATTCTTACCACTTAGGAAAAGGAAAGACCTTCAGGATCATCGAGTCCAACTGTTAACCCAGCACTGCCAAGCCCGCCACTAAACCGTGTCCCTCAGTGCAACATCTACCCATCTTTTAAACACCTCAAGGGATGGTGACTCCAGAACTTCCCTGGGCAGCCTGGTCCAGTGCTTGACAGCCCTTTCTGTGGAGACATTTTTCCCAATATCCAACCTAAATCTCCCCTGGCACAACCTTAGGACACAATTCCTAAGTGGGAAAATGATTATTTTTCATGAAGTAGAAGTATTTGTGTGCAGGGGAGTTAAGGAACCTGGTGGCAGCACTGAATAAAGCAATGAGTGTTATAAAAAATGCCAAGGCCTGAGAAGTGGTGGAACTTTGAGATGATTGCGTTGTTTTCCACTGGAGAGCAGTAGAGGTTTGCACTGCCTTTGCTCCAACTTGGACTGATTCTAAGACAGTAGCTGTGCTTTAAACGCGTGTGCTGTGTTGTCTTCTTATGCACTAAGCTAGTGGATCTGCACAGGAATAATGAGGAAGAAGAGTTCAGCCCCATATATTGGATTTCTTGGGAGTTCTGTTTAGACATCACCCTCCTAAGCTAATGTTTAACATAGTGAAGCCAAGGCGCAGGAAGTTAAAGTACACATTTATTTATAAACATGGCAAAAGGAAAGAAAAGCTGATTGCCTTTTAATTATTACATCATTTTAGCTAAAAAATAAGTTTAAAAAGACACAATGTGTACTTTCCTACTCCCATCTCAAGTCAATTTTCATTTAAGTTATTGGAAATGATCCCTATGAAAAGATCGGGCTTTTGTCCTGTTTCTCTTCAGCAGTTTTACACTGAGAAAAACTACAACTTCTCTGTGTTTGCCTGCTGTCTGCCACACATTAGAGTCTTTACTTGCCGCAGGAGTGTTGAGGGAAGCTTCCTTCAGAATTCCTCTCTCCTTTCAGGTCATACATCGTTTCCTTTTGCCTCAGTTGTTTGTATTGTGGAGGACACCGAGCACCTTTGGAGTGGGGGTTATTGACTTGTGTTATTTTACCCGAGCATGAATAAATCCTGTAGGAAGCCTGCAAACAGCCAAAGCCCAGAGGTAACTCAGTTCTGCTCCCAGGGCAAGGTTGCCAGCCCATAGCTAATTGCAGTGGACTTCTAACCTTGAGCTCACCATGTTATTCATGTGGAATACCCCATAATGTGAGGACAGCTCTAAGCAGTTGCAGATTACTGTGGGGATATAAACACCAATCATCTTGAATTGCAGCAGAGATCCTTTTCTCTGTGTAGAGTTTTATAGCTATTGCCATCACACTGGGCAAATTGCACAAATGCATCAGCTCAGAAGACGTCTGTTCTGACAGATGGCAGAAATGGGTCAAGGTGTCTGCCAACAGCCTGTAAGGGATGGGGTCTCTGAGGATATGCTATTTTTATCCTGTTTCTATTAGCAAAATGGATAGATGTGGTTTTCTCCCACAGCTGGAGCAAGTCTGTCATGGAACAGGCAGGCTGTTGCCGTTAGAGTTGCAATCAGAGTGACGAGTACAAGTAGAAAAGAGCCATTTGTGCTCCTATTTTATTTCTAGTCAGCTGAGGGGGTTCTAACACGGATAAATGAAGTATTTAAAAAGATGAACAACAGAAAAATTACCTGGGAGCCAAGTTCAAGTGGTGTGAAAATACATCTTATTAACAGTCTTTCCACTGTGATCATGTTTTATGATGTGCACCTCACAGTCGGTGTGAGACCAGAAACTCAGGGATGGACTAAAAATAGGACAAGTTATAGAATGATATCATAGTTGCTTGCCAGGAGATTAAAGGACCTTGATGATGACCTGTCAAGTTAGTAAACTAATCAAGCCTATGAAACAGCACAAAGAAACCTGATACTATTGGCTTTATAGCTTGAAAGCAGTGGCTGACTGTAGTAACTACTGGAGTAAGATGCCATTTACACTCTTGGGGAAAGAACCACCTAAACAAGAAATTAGTTTTCTGGATCGCAGGAAAAGTTATATTCCTTATCCTTAGAAGTAACAGTTTGTTTGAAAGTAAATTGATTTGCTATTTACCAGGGAAGGAAACCACCCCTTGGATCAGTATGGGATGAGAAGAACTTCCCTGGGACCTTACCCAGAGGAAGAAATTTTTGTAGAAGCTTACTTCTGTGGTGCTTTATATCTTAAAGCACAACAGAAATCAAGCTCAAAGCAGGTAAATTACAGCAATGCTGAGCTAAAGGAAGAGTAGTACAGCCACAAGCAACAAACACATCAGACTTACGAGTGTGGTTATGAGAAGCAAGCAGTGCACAGCGCAAACTGAGTCCCAGTGAGGACTCCCCAAATGCTGTGAGTGGTACAGAGAGGGGCTGTGAGCTGAGGTCAGCCACAACAGCAGAGCCAGCAGCTGTGTCTGAATTCTCCTGACCTTTGGAGACATTCACAGTCTTTTGCCTCAGACCTGCTTTAAAAATCTCTACTGATTTTAAGTAACATGTAAATGCCTTGAGCTCCATCATTATACTTACTTCACTCACTGAACACGTTGAAGCTCTTTACTTTCTTTCCCCATGGTCAGTCTGTTTTTAGGAAGTTACTTCTCTAGACTGTTTCCTTCTTTGCATTTTAGCTAAACATGAAATTTTCAATGTAATTTAGTAATGTTGGTAGAATTTTCAACCAGCAAAAAAGCTGCTCATTTATACAGTTAACACTACCAAGGAAACACACTTCTGTGGTGTTTCCTGTGCTGTGCAATGCACGACACACTCTGCTAATCGTGGATTAATCTCAAAAGTGCCAAAGATGACCCTTATTTAATGAGGTTAAAAGACTTGGCAAAGATCACAGGGCAGACCTATGGGAAAGCTGCAAACAGCGCTTGCCCACCTTCTCGCAGGTCCTAAGCTGTAATCGTTAAATGACAGTTTTACCAAGGCTGTAAATAGATGTCCTATTGCTGCTTTTAAGTGATTATTTTTCTAAACATCCTGTTTCTAGAGACCTTTTTATTTTTTCCTATTTTTAAAGATTATTTTGCCTTAGTGAGGATTACAGCATTAGTGTTTGGTTTAGTAGTGTGAAATAGCTTAAGTAAGTGGGTATTGATACAAAAGAGTATAATGGATTGATGTTATCCAGAAAGAACTCAGAAATTCCAAGTCCAAAATAACTTCGGGGGGACTTGCTAGAATGTACAATGCTATGGGGTTTTTCACAATGCTATGGGGGTTTTAGACATCTTTCATTGAATCAGAGACCATAGAAAAATAAGTACATCGGAGCATGATCACACCTGGGAAAAAAAGGCTCCCGAATACTCGTGAAGAGGTTGTTTGAATAGATGCTATGTCCAGATTCTCTCACCAGAACTAGAAGTGAGACATGGATGTGTAAGGGATTGGGGCAAACAGAAGGGACCCCAAGTGAGGAAATCCACCCTATGAAAAAGCTGAACTTATCCCTGGTAAGTCCTGCCCAGAGGGAAGTAGAATCCACATTATTTTCCTTCCAAGAAGAGCCATGAGCAGAGCCCAGGGAATTCATCGCATTTGGAGAAGCAAACCCAGGAGAAGCCCAGATTTCCTCCCAGCACACGCTGCAAATGCAAGAACTGGGGGGGTTGGGGGGATGTCCAGATGTTTTATCCTGGGATCTCTCCAAAGGCAGTAAAATGCTCAGGGCAAAACGATTAAGTGGTAAATTGCTGAAGGGCCTTTTTGACTCTGAGACCTAATACAGTATAACCAGAAAAAAACCC
>NW_009915604.1:0-204 GCF_000696875.1 Nestor notabilis | reverse complement strand
ACAAAAAAAAACCCCCAGCCACAAGCCAAACTGCCTTCTTCAAAGAGGACACCTGAGGACAGCAGAGCGGAACGACTCTCGGTGCCTTTTGTTAAAGAACGAGATCCAGCAGCTGACACGGTAACGCCTAAAAGAGGCCTCTGCCGGGCACCCGCACTTCGGTACCTGGCGGAGGGGCTCGGCAGGATACACCGGGGCGAAGCC
>NW_009915603.1:0-11815 GCF_000696875.1 Nestor notabilis | reverse complement strand
GTGCGGGCGGGGACGGCCCGGCAGTGCGATCACTGTATTGAATCCTTAATCAAGGAGGGGAAGTGTCCAGTGTGAAAGACACGTTGAAGCAGTCAGTGTGCGGCGCGTCCTGGCGGGGGTATTCCTCAGTGAGCCTCTCAAAACGGTGTGGAAGCTCCTGGCAGCGTGTGGGGAGGCACAGCTGTTTACAGATGTTAGCCAGTACGTGGAATTACATTATGGATTCCGATTGGTGGCAAAGGGCTCGTTTCCCGTCCCATCCGCATAGCAACTGGAAATGTAAATTTAATGCTGCTCTTGTTTTCGGCTCTATCCCTAGAGGAACAAACCCCAGCACAGTTTAAGGCAGTGTGGAAGGTTGTGGAGCTGGGAGCATCTTGGAGCATCCCAACCACTTTCAGCCTCCTCCAAAGCTAACAAGCAGCACTACGTCCTGGTGGGTTATTGCTAAGCTACAAATAACAAATACAACTGAAAATACGTTAATGGCTGCCAATGGCAATTCCAAGCAGGATTTAGGATCTCTGTTTTATCGATGGTATGTAGTTCACTTGTCATACATACGAAACAGCCAGCCATTTTCCAGTACGAGTGAAATGTAACTGTAGAAGGTAATGCTTTAGCCTGCTTTGCTCTGAACACACACACACACGCTTCTCTCTAGCAATAACAGCATTTCCATGAGGTAGGACGCAGCTTGTCAACAGGGGATGTGGGGTGGTGTTAACTCACACGTTTAACTAATTTCACACAGCCACCCTACAGAACAACTGGGTTGGCACAAGAGCTGGGTGGCACAGGGCAGGAGCCAGCCTGCATGTTTAACACAGAGTCACACTCAGGGACTACTTTCGTCAGGGGTCTCCATAAGCATGTTCCAGTCATACTGACTTCCAAAAAAGTCTGGCCACACAGCACAACCCTGTGTAGCCATACAAAACATGGCATCTGCATAAAGTTTATCCATAGGAGAGACAGGGCAAAGTACAGGCAACGAAGACGAGGCTTCATGTAAGCATGTGTGGTTCCTAAAGCTGGGCCTCTGAAAGAGAAAATGAAAATACTTTGACCTGTTCTTTTTCCTCCTTTTTTAAGTTACAAGATGAACTGAATTAAAAGTCTTGGGCCAGATGCCCCACTCCCACATGAAAAGTTATGGGAGGGACTTTTTCATAAAAGCTCATCTATGAGAGAGGCTTCCTTAGTGATTTTACCTTGTTGTAGGAATGGATTGTTGTCCTTGTCCTCGGGCAAGCTGTTCTCAGCAGGCTGACACTGGCTACGCGGCTGTTCTATGTGCCTTCCTTGAACCAGAGCCTAGTGACTCTCATTGCAGGCCTGAATCATGGTGTTTCCATGTTTGACACCAGCTCCATCTATAGCTGCAGTCACAGGTTTTACAGTGAGCACTTACACACTTACAGCACCTGACCCTGGATCAGCCCTAGCACTTCCTGATACCTATAAAGGGTATGGAGGAATACAGATAAAGTACTTCCTTCTGTGTATCATCCTACCCCAGGAAAGGAAACAATTTCTCACAGAGCTTCAAGTAAGCAAAAGGTGTGGCCTACAATTAACTGGGGCCACAAATACAAACATACTCAGGTCAATGAACAGGTAAACATTCCAGTGCTAACACCTGAAACCTTGATGTGGGGTGACACATTCTAAAAATCAGCCTCAGAGTGACAAACAACACAAAGGAAAACACATAGCTACTCTGGAAAGTGTTAATGCAGATTAAATCCAGTCAATAGCAAAAGTCAGGAGTTGCCCATAAACTCTTCTGGTCCTCAGATCTGCTCTTCCAGAAGAAAAGCACTTTAAGAACATGACAGACATTTTGCTTTTGAGCACACTCCAGGAGGCCTCTGTAGAGCTTATATATACACGTGAGTGAGCAGGAGTCCACTCGAGTGAGTAAAAAGGCCTGTCCCCACATGTGTTTCAACTTGCCCACTTGCAGCACCAGCACCCGCTTACCTCTGTAAAGCTAAACCCAACCAAACAAAACCAAAGAAAGGCAAGGTTTAAGAGTAGTTAGCTCTTTTTGATCTTACCTGCAGGAACCCTGAATTAACAACTGTAGTTAGGCAGCAGCTTTTCCTTCTGACAAGCACATCCACAGAATCCAGATTTCTAAGAGCAGGTGTTGTTAGAATGGCAGGACAGCATTATTCTTTAAAACATGGTAAGTCTGATCTGTTGGAGAGCGAGATTAAATAGAAATGCTTGAAAATTACTCTCCCCATAGCATCACTGCAGGGGAAATCTTTCTTCCCAGTTTTACTTCCAATCTGAAGATTTCCAAACCTTTCACAGAGCACCACAGACACCATCAGCCTGCTTTAGGTAATTCCCTCCTGTTGCTTATAAAACTTTGCTCTGTCCCACAAGAAAAACCCATCTCCACAGCACTGCCTACAAGATCTTAGCTCTGCATCTCCCCCTTCTCTACCTTGTTCGGGAGTGTCAGATGTCCCACCCATGAGTTCCTTTCAGAGGAGGAGACATTTGCCTCTTCCCCCAGTAACCCAGAAGACAAACTGGCTCCCTCCTTGCAGCCACCTTCATGCCCTGTAGAAGTCCCAGCAACAGGGTGTAACAGGCAGTATTTCTGCAGTAAACTACACCTTCATTACAGACACAAGCAGGGAAGATCCAGGACGTTGCTTAACATAAGGAACAACTCAATCTCTTTGAGACAATCATTTTTGTTTACACAGACTGTAGGAAACCCCTGTTTTCTTGAGCAGAGTTACTTTTAAAAAGCAGGAGGTATTTTCTTTGCTCAAAATTCAAAGGGACGCTCAACTGGACTAAATATAAACATGCTTTTAGCATTTTATTAGGCAAGCTGCTTCCACTGTCATTATGACTAGTCCTGTCTTACCACCACCTTTCCCCCGTTATTTTTTGATGCTGCGTTTCAGTCCATCTACTAAACCAAAATGCTACAAAGCCTCTCCCCAGCTGTGCATCTGCTTAAACTGCCAGTGAAGCCACATGGTACAATAGGAACTACCTGAAAGTATTCTCAAGAAAATACACTTAAATAAAACAGCAAAACTGGGGGGGGTGTGGGGGGGTGTGGGGGGGAAATCATAGCAGGTCCTGCAAGAACATTCAGGTAAGAACTTAAGGCAATGCCTCATTTTTTTTCAGGTTACTGCTTGTTTTGCACTACATTTCAAATTCAGAATGCTGGCAGGAAAGCTGTTGGTGCTGTTACTCTCGTGGTGTTCCTCTATGCACCATAAGACAGTCATCCTCCAGCAGAACTTTTGCAGAGGTAGGCTCTAGTGATAAAACACATTTAAAACTGATGGCCAGATGGTGGCACAGCAAACGCCCCTCTTTTGAAGGGCTGTATGTGCCTATTGGAAATACTCCTGTTCCATATGCAGATCACAGAGGATTAGACACATACAGTCCTCACACAGAACAACCGCTTCCCAAAACACATGTCAGCAGAGTATTTACTACCAAATCCAGAAGGCGTTTGTGATTCAAACATTGTCCCCATTAATGAGAAAAATGTCACTATACAAAAGCTCTTTTTTCTTTTTTCTCCTTCTTCTGAAATCCTTCAAACAGCTGATAACTGCCTTTTACAGACTGGAGAGCCAGAGAGACTTCGGAATCTATTACTTCACTAAAACCCCAGGGGTCAACTTATCACCTGAAAACCATTTTACATGGACAATTTGACTTTCATGTGGAGTGTCAGAACATACCCTGGATGGAAATCTAAAATAAATTATATGGAATGCTGCCTGCTTTGTGCTGAAATTTATCGGTCCCACACTACTATAATTTTGCAAATTGTATCCCTTAAGCTCCAGTGCCAAGATATTATTAACTGCTTGAACTGAAAGAGCAGCTATCATGTCTATGGACAGAGACCAATTTCTATTGAAGCACATGCTTATCCGAAGCTGTTTGCCACCATTCCAAGCTGCCAACTTTATTTTCTTCCACAACACACTGCCCATTTTATTACTGGCATTCTCTGTAGGCACTGTCACTTTGGTAAATCTGTTCCAGAAGCTAAAAATGAGTCTAAGCTTCTGCTAATATGGTTGCCTGAGACAATCACACCCACGAGAGTGGGAGGGAAAGATATTTACTTGTATCTCTTATCTTCCTTACACCAAGTTATCTTCCCCACTAAGCAAGCCTCCAGTCTGAAATGCATCTCTGTGATGTATCACAAGATAAGCAGATCTATTTCATGGCCCACACTTTCTTAATCACTTCTACTGCCATATGTTTGAAATAAAGTTATTTGATAATGTGTTGATGCTTTGGTGAATGCTCTTTTTACATCTATTAGTACAATTTTTAGAAACCACCCAACTGACCTTCAGAGCCTAAAATCTTTATAATTGAGAAGACACTGAAAATGTTAATGATCCAGCTGCTGGATGACTATTCTTTGAGTAGAAATTCCCAGCTAGACAGAGAAACCTCCTCTAGGCATAACATTTAAGACAAGAATGGAGCTCTGGGATAAGAGAAGTTTATTCCTGCCTCAGTAACCTAGCAAGTCTGGATTACAACAGCTAAAACACTACACCACAACCAGAAAAACCCCCAACCCAACAGAGTCCTAGTAATGAACTCTACTGCCCCATTTTCATTCAGATAAATTAATAGCCTTTATAAACTTAAATTGCTAAAAATGAAGTTCTGACCTGCACATCCAAGCTTCTAAACAACACCACCTTCACTTTTTCTTTACTAAACAGTATCTAGTCTCCAAAGGGCATTCAGACTAATGACAATTCACTGGGGCCAATCATTCACTCTCAGTAGACACTTATTGCTTCTGAGCATTCAGCTTAGGAAGGCCTTTGCCAAGCAAGGATTTGAAAACCAAGGTTTGGCAGGTCTTTTCCAAATCCTTTACTGCCTGTCCAACATCTCCTGTGTTAAGAAGTATTTAAGAAGGAGCAGGAGCCTGTTAGTAAATGAACAGAACACTGCAAAGTCACAATCACAGGGAGGGAAGTGGCTAGTTGTCTGGAACCCTGTGTTTACTTTTTCTCACACTGACTTCCCAAGAGTGTTCCTCAAGCGTCTGGGGGAGCTCTGACAGCTTGCTTGGGAGTGGTAGTGGTCTGTTGTGTAGAGCTTGGGTTTGCTGGTGCCTAACCTCTGTATGAGTACTGGTGCTGAAGCCATGCTGGATAGTGCAATATCCAAGCTCAGCAATTAGATGACTACTACATTGAAGACAGTTTATTACTAAAATCCTCTAGAGTTATACTTCTACTGGACTATTGTATTTTAGAGATTTTGTGAGCTAAAGCTAGAGATTTTTGTGAGATAAAATGCTGTAATATAGCCGTAGCTTTGAAACACTTGTTTTCTGGTTTGGCCAAGCATCTCAATTGGTTGTTGCATCATGCAGAAGTTTTAGAATTATGAACTTATCTTTAATAGAAAACATAACCTGAGGAAAGTATTTTGGACAGTAAAAGTAATATCCATGTATCTGCTTTAATTATATCCTACCATGCAGTAAAGTGACTAGAGCCAGTTAGCAGGACTTTTTCTGTCTTACCCCAATAGGAGTTCCTTGCAAATTCACAGTACTGAAGATAAGGAAGAGTGCCAAGTTTGGAGTTGTCTGCTTGTATTGATAAATATTCTGAGCACTTTTAAGTGCTTAAACTGTTGAGGTAAATGTTTTAGAATCCGTTTCTACAAATGATAGCTTAATTAGCTCAAAAGAAGAAATTCACAATTTCATAGCGGGCACTACTGATAGAGCCTGAATGTAGCTGGAAGTGTGATCAGGTATCAACATGCAGCAGCTTAAAACAGGTTACACAAGCTGACCTTAGTATGTGTGACTATCAGCTTTTCACTGTAGAAATACATATTTTTCAATATCCTTTTCTGAGCAGAAATCATGTCATTTATATGCAAATCAGACTATATTCTGCAGCTGTTTCTTTTGTGCTGAAGCCATGGGAATTATTTGCACTTAATAAAGCCTCATAAATAGGTTTTGCCTCTAAATGGGTGGGGGAGCAGCAAATATATCATAGCCATTTACAGTTACAAGCATCTTCTTATTTTGAAAGTTATATGCATCCTTTAATAGGAAGTTTCACAGTTACAAAAGAAACATTGTTTAATTTATGTAAACAAAATACCCTTATAGCCTTCAAAGCAAGATGTTTTGCATTTTTCCCTATGCTCAGCTATCTAAAATGCAGAAATTGCCACGTAGTATCAATCAAAAGGACATTCTACATCATCATTACACGCTAGTTCCATGTAGGATACGTTAAACAGAGGAAGACATTCCTTGCTATTGTGTCTAGGCACTTTTATTACATTTGAAAGAAATAGACCTGCTTTATACAAAGTATGTCCACTCAGTATAATCTACTGCATTACTGCAGAATGTGTGACATTTTCACACACCACCAGTCAGATGTGCCCCTCAAGTCCAAGTACACAGAAACAATCCATCTAAAAACAGCAGGGTGACAGGCTCAGGAACACTCAAAGCACATCCCACAAGACTAGGATGAAAGAAGAATGGAAGTGCACTGTTTAACGTGGTAGGTAGCATACCAAAGTGAATTGGGAAACAATTCCCCCCAGCTAGTGTAAGCTGTCTAGGTTGGGACCTGTTGTTAAGAACAGGACAAAATGATGGATTTTAACTCTTTTTCAGGTGTATATTGATTCCATATGGTGACTTCTGTTCACTCTTTATCATTATGCTGACTGCCTTTAGGAGCAGTTTTATACCAACTTTTATACCTCACGTAACTATTCTGTGAAGGTAAAAACACACCCAAATAACAAGAGTCTGACTTGTCACCAATGTCATTATTTTAGTAATTACTGTAACGTTTAACCCATTAAAGCCTTATGAATAAAGTCTACATAATTAAAATGATCAGGAGACATGCTGCATACAATTATACTGATGTCACATTTACAGTATTCCATATGCTATGAACGTACCTTAAACACAAATGCGTCTGGCAACATGTTTAAACACTATACTTATTTTCCTGCTAACAGTAAGATCATGGGGTTTGAGGGGATATTGCATTTTCTTCAGGCACAGATACGGTTGACCTCAGTTTATATTTTGAAACCAATATATGTGATAGGACAAGGAAGCATATAAGGAAGTTGAAGTTAAATTAAAAGCAGGTATAAGCATGTATTTTATTACAGAGAATCAGACAAGAATGATAGTAAATTCTGACTTCTTGTCACATTGAATTTTCTTTCACTACTCCATTATGGGAAACAGTATTTTTATAATGTAAATTTTATAGAATCATCCCCAGACTAAAGTCTGTGGCATTCTGCTGTATCCCCAGAGAATTACTTACACAATCCCACTGATTGAAAATCAAGCCACTCATTTAATGTTACAACTCTATGCAGAATTAAAAACAAGGATCCTTTCAGACTTTAACAATGTTTTTATGTATTTTAGTCTGCATTTTATCTATTGGTAGTAGCTTAGTGAAATTTTCTGATGTTATCCTGTTGAATTTAATCAGTATGTTTTATCATCTGGACAGCACCTGAAAGGAAGCTGCATGCAGCAACATTAGTGGAGCACATCCATCTTTTGCTGTACAGAAATAAGACTACTCAACTTAGGAAAGTTGAGTCCTTATGTGGATAAAAGAACTCCGGCATCTCATGTGCACAAGAACGGCAATATTCAGTGAGTCTCGCTGTGAATTTACAGCACGCCAGCTTCTCCATGCTGACTGTTTGTGGTCCTTTCCTCATAGCTCATTTGTCAACATCCACCTGAACTGAGAGCAATTCAGCCCACTTATCATCTGGATTATCTTCTGACAGTGTCTGCCTCTTTCTAATGACAACACAGGGAGCCCAGTCACCTAATGTGGTTCAGTTAAATGACTTAATTACAGCTCTTTGTAGCTGTGTCTGTACTTAACTTCTGGCACATGACCTGGGATTTTGGTCTCTTGGTCATTCATAAAGAGCATGTGTGGAGAAACACCACTGTTCCTGCCTGGAAGCCATCTGATTTCCATAAAAGTCAGAAGATGGAGGTAAACTCTTCATTCTTAAGTCTTACCACGACATGGAATTGGGAAGTGATTGGATGTACATGACTATGACTCAGTAGTAGCATAGCAATTCTGAGCTACCTTAGTTTGGAAGTTGAATTAAAAAAAAAAAATCATTCAGATTTTACTAAATTTTTCTAATTTTGCAGTCAATTTGCTCTTTCTGCCTGTATTTGTTTTGAAGTGTAGTCATTGTGTATCTGCAGTTAATTGTTGTCATAGAGACCTACTATGATTATCACTTTTGATCTTTGAATTACTCCGATTTGGAAAATGAAACAATAACAAATGTTACCATATGAACAATCATTCCTTTTCCTGAGGTAAAGAACACTTCAGCATTTAAGTACTTCCAAATTGGTTTTCTGAAAGTGATTTAGACTTTAAAGAGTCATAGAACTAATACGAATAATGAAGCAAAACAACAGTGCTAGATAAAGCCCTTATCTCTAGAAAAATGTTTTTGCACCAGAGGTTCAGTGTTCCTGTAAAGACATTGCAGTATTGAAAGATTTATAGTCTGAAATCTGTGAAATTCTGTCTGCAGCAATAGCACAAGTTTGTAATTTTCCAAGGATAATACAGGATGTGGATTTCTTGTGAAAAACAGAGACAGGAAACAATCCAATAAACCATCTGCAAAGTGCTGTGAATAGTCTTGAAAGTACTGAAATGCTTATGTTATCATGTATTCTAACTGTGGGTCAAATTGAAAATTAAAGCCCTTTAAAATATGGTATCAGAAACTTAATCTGCCTGAATCTTGACGAACCCCAATAATAACTACTGAACTCCTGCACTGGGGCAAACTAAGAGGAAAATAAAATACCTTCCTGCAAGAGTCATTTTTTTTTTTGGAGTAGTAGTCTAGATATAAACCTATTCAATTAAAGTAACTAAAGCCAAGTGGTTATATTTAGATACACCAAAAAAAAAAAAAAAAAGCCAAAAAATGGCAATAATGTCAATTACTTTCTAGACATTATATAAACTACAAAAATACTTTACAGAAAAATGGAAATACACTTTCAGTGTAGAAATGGGAAAAAAAAAAACCCAACTCAAAAAGATGCTTCCGTAGTACAGAGAAATAAATGAAGCTTACCTTATTCATTTTTATGAAGACCTAAGCACAATCAACTTCCACTAGTTTCTGCTTCACAGTTCAAGAAGCTTTAAAAGGAGCTTCATGCAGACCAGCAGGAAAAAGTGCAGCACCTGCCATCAGAAGCCTCCCCAGTTTGCAGGCGAGGCCTGAGCAACCAGCAGGTGAGTGAAGGTTATGGAAAGCTGCAAGTTGTATAGTGACAATATGAGGTAAGTGATATAAATTATATTATCTCAATATGTATATTAATTGTTTCCTTCCTCTCCCGTTTTTCATGTTTGAAGCTCAGCTTTGTGTTGCTGTGTAAAAGCTTTTGTCAAACTTGAAGAAACGGAGGAACTGCTCAATTAGTTGTTGCAAGCTAAAAGGCCGGGGAAAGGCAGGATACAAAGACAGTTAAAGAATGCTGTGTAAATATGAACTATACATTGGAAAAAAATCCCGTGTATTTCAAGTAGCAGGGAGCGAATCAGGTATTTAAACATTGGCTTCAAGTACCATTTTAGATGCCCTAGAGGATCTGGAACATTTCTGGCATGATAGATGGTGTGGAGGGAAGATCCTCTGAGTCACCTAAAACATTTGGCACTCTGCATTCTTAAATGTCACCCTGACACAGAACCAGGAGGTGACTAGGAGGTACATGACTAGGACTGTTGGGCTAAACGTAGTAGTAGAATAGTAATTCTGACTTACCTTGGTTTGGGAGTTTGATGTAAAAAAAAAAACACAATTGGAACAAAGAGGTATCTGACATACTACAAACTTCCAGGTGCAATGAAATATTTCAAGTACAGCAAAGTGGGTTGAAGCTTTGTCCTGCTGGAATTTGTGCAGTCAAAACCATACCAAATGGTGAGTACTGATGTTGCTTTTGCTAGGCCATACTTTCATATGGAGAGAGTACGTAAAAAGTGCAAGGAAACATTGGAGTCAAGTAAAATGTTACTAGCTAAGAAAAATACAACCACATAGTACAGCAAAGCATAGTTGCATTTGGTTGCATCACAGTGTTAGAAGAACAGACAGCTAAAGTCCCAGGCATGATTTTAACATTTTTATTCCACACATTTTGAATAATTAACTGTGAAAATTAACATTCTCTTGGATTTTAGGCAATATCATGTATTTTTCTAACTAGTGAACATGCAAGGTCTACTCTTCAAACATTAGAACTACAAGAAGACAGACAAACCCAGTGCTTGGTTGCCTAAAACTGTACTAGGACGCATAAGTGTCCATTTTATGACTTTGGGTGTAAAAGTGAACAGCCAAATACAACTTCTGAATATTGTTTATAGACATTTTAGACTGTCAAAAGGAATACAGTTTGCAGTAGCTTACCATTCTATTCCTTTTGTTTGTAAATCTAATTGTTTTTACAGAATCGGTGCTATGAACAAAGTCAGCATTAGAGAAACAGAAAGACAACACCAAAAGTCATTAAGAAACTTCTGAGGAACAAGCCTTTCATTCATTTAAAGTGTACTTGTAAGCAGGGCATGTCATAAACTGCTCACTTCCCCGTATGTGTTTTTTACTTTATAACAGCACCCCCCGTTGGAGAACTGTTCTCCTGTGACACACGCCAGTATTTTCCTAAAAACAGCAAAGCCACCAAACAAATATATAAGTACTTTTCAAAATAAGATAATATACCTAGAATTCCATAAATTCTACCTCAATTTTGTTATTATCTACTCTGTGCAGGCATCCAGCTATTGGTAAATAGGTATACAAGAGAAATCAAATTCTCTTAACTGGATTTGAAGGCTTCACTCTGTAAAGATGACTGTAACTTCTTTCCCCAGCTCTTACAATGTATTTTGTTTTATATGTTTTACAAAATGCCATCAAATATTCCAAGAAAGGGCTTGACATCATTGATTTCATCATCAAGAAGGTATCTAATGAAGGTGAAGTAAACAAAAACATTAAGTATAGTATATAAAAACCTATTTAATCAGGAACACTATACAAAGAATAGTCAAGAAATACCAAGACAAGCAAAATAACTTTGAAGTATTTTCCCTTCAAAAAAAAAAAAGGGGGGGGGGGTTAATTGTCCCCATTATTATGAAAATTCGTCTTTTTAAAATAAATGTTATATATTAACGCATTGCCCAGAAGTCTGTGTTCCATGAAGAACTAAGCATTGGAACACAGAGGCAACAGAAGAACACAAGTTTTTATTACCTGGGATCTGCTTCCTTTTCCTGTTCTGTGAAAATGAAGAAATCCTCTTTCCTAGTGAATTTAGAAGAGTGTGGGATCTTTTTTGACATGGAAGAACATTGTGTAGTTTTCAGCTCTTGTGAAAGATTTGAATAGTTTTTCTCTTGAAAACTGAACTGCAATGTAAATGGTGAAAAGTGTATCTGGTTAAAGCAAGCATCCAAACGAGAAACTGCCAGATTGTTGTAGTATGTAGTACAAGTATTTATATTGATATTACCGTATTTTACAAGGACCAAGCACATTATAAATCTAATTATATATTGACTGACTTGCAGGGTCAGAATCAAATTGAGTTTTGAAGTCATGCTATATGAATTCAGGTCCTAGTATCATGAATATCACACTGAACACAATAAATATTATTATATGTATA
>NW_009915602.1:1315-4706 GCF_000696875.1 Nestor notabilis | reverse complement strand
GTCCCAGTAAGGGGGCTGGCAAGGTCCTGTCCCACAATGGGTCGCAGGGGTCGGTGGGGGTCCCGCAGTCCCCGGGCTGCTGCAGGGGGTGGGCAGTGGAGTGCTGCCTGTGAGGGGCTCTGGGTGCAGCAGTGTGGGGTCACCATGGCACAAGAGAAAGGATCTTGTGGTCCAGGTTGGGGTCTGGTGTGGGGTGGAAGGCTCAGCAGCGTCCTGTGCTTCTCCATGGGTTAGGAGATGCTGCAGGAAGCTGGGGTCAGTGACATCCAAGCTGGAAAATAAGGAAGCATGTATTAATTCAGAGAGCTGGGAGAGCGTGTGCAGCAGCTTGGGAATTGGCAGCTCCTGTTTAGCTGGTCCAGTCAGGGATATCCCTTTGGAGCGTGAGGGTACGAGGGCCCCTGGCAGTCATCTGGTGTCTTTATACCAGAACACTGCTAAGGCAAAAGGCGTCACCTCTTATGTGTGGGGAAACTGAGGCTGGTGAAGGTGTTTGCCCAAGGTCAGACACCGAGCAGGTATTAAGGAGGACGTGGAGCATGCTGCTGCAACCTTCAGACAAAGCTCGTCACCTCTGGGTTGCTTATTTGAATTCATGTATTTGTTGTGAGCTGCTGGACCGCGTCCAGACCCGCTGCATCTGCATGGACCGGTGGCTGGAGCGTTTCTCCAAGGGCTGAGAGCCCCTGTATGGGCTTTCTCAGTGAATGTCTGTGTGGCACCACAGCCCCTCATGTTGGGCTGGACCCTCGTGCTCCAGGGGCTGTAGAGACTCTTTAAGAGCTGCTCACAGGGTGATGGTGAAGCCAGGTTTGGGGAGAGCTTGGAGTTGTGCAGGAGCAGGCATGGGGTGAGATGTGGCAGAGCAAAGCCAGTGGCCGTGAGGTAAGAAGTGGGGAATCTCTGGAGGGATGAGAGCTTCTCCTCTCCGTTGTGGGGTGCCTCACTGGTGTGGAGGGAGACCCCACAGGTCTTTTCATAGGACTAGGAAGTTTTCCCTGAGAGCAAAGAGGTGAGAAAGGGAATTGGGCAGCCCCTTGTGGGGGGGAAGGTCTCTAAGGTGATCACTCACTCTGCAGATAAATTCCCAGCGCCAGGCCATTGGGAATGGTGTGAGCTCTCCCATATGCTGTCATATGCTCACCACCAAAACAGAGCTAGGGAATAAATGCATCAAGGAGAGGGGACACGGATGTTGCCTGCAATCTGGAGGCACTGGGAGCGTGAGAGCAGACTGATCTGGCTGCAGGAGTGCCCGGCTTCCCCTTTCCTGTGACCTTGATCAAATCCCTTCACCAGTCCCGGCTTCCTCTGCACTGTCCTGAACTGCTTCTCTGCTTTTCCCTGCTCCTGCCCTGCGCTGTCTCATGGGTTGGCTCATTCTGCTTCAGTCCTTGCCTGGTTTTTCCATGTCTCTTCCCAGAACTGAGCTGGGCAGCTGGCAGGTTTGGCCATGGGTCCTCTTGCCTGGAGAAGGAATGGTTCACCACCAGCAGCACTAACTCCAGGGCTTGGGAATGGAGAACTGTCTCTGGAGAAGGCACAAATGTCTCCTTCCCACAGCCATAACCTGGCTCATCCCTACTGGCAATGGGCTGTGACTTGCCGTACAGAGAGAAAGGGAGACTTGCAAATGCCGTGGAACATCTGGGGTTGGGTGGGCTCACCTTCCCCTCCAGCCCAGTGCCTTTGGCTGGGCATCTGCAGCACTTTGAGGCAGTGCTGCAGCTCCAGAGCTGCTCCAAAAAGGGCTGCTCTGATCTCTGCTGGTGACAGCCCCTTTCTCTGTCCTGCTTGGTTCTTCTTGTCTGGTTCCTTTTCTTCCCTTCACAGGGGAGGGAAGAACATCCTATCCTCGGCAGGCAGCAGTCCTGGCTCTTTGCCCTTCACCAGAGCAGGCTCTAGACCCATCTCACACCAGCAGTGGGCTTCAGCCACGTCCGAGCCACCACCCAACCCTCCTTGAGAAGGCCATGCTGCTTGGATCACATCACTTCTCTTTCCAAGCCCCATTTCAGGGTCCTGCCGGCTCCCTTTATTCACCAAGCAGATGCTTTATGGTGTGCAGATCAGCAGAAACTGCATCAGCCTTCATCCACCCAGGCCAACACTTAAGTTTCCTACCTCCAGGAAGCCAAATGATCTTGGCTGATGGGAGAGGAAGTTCCCATTGGTACCTAGCCCTTTGCTGACAGCATCCCTGCTGCAGACAGCAAGAGCCTGTCTGCACACAAAGGTGGGAGCCCGAGGGACCAGAGTGATCCTACATCATGGTGACATTGGCACCTCCTGAGTGAGAATATGAGCTTCCTGGACTGCTTGGTCCACAGTGGAGCTGGCACCAGGAAAATGTGAGTGTCCTCATGGGTGGAGGAGAGGATCTGTCACTTGAGAGAAGTATTTTGGCCCAGTCCTATCATTCCCTACTTTGCCTCTCATCTTCCTCCTTCCAGACAGGAGGCAGCACCTCTCTGGAGCCTGTGTGCTGGTGTCCTCCATGTGCTCTGGCCACCAGAGAAGCTTCCTAGGAAACATCTTTCCTTCCAGCTTTGCTGAGATTCCTTGATTTTTATTATTCCCCAAAAAAGCTTGGTTTTAGGGGGCTGTGTCAGCAGTTTTAATTGTGAGGTTTAAGGCTCTGCTGCTGCAAGTAGCAATCAAGTGTCCAGATTCCTCTGGTGACTTTGGAACATTCTGGTGCCAATTTTGCCTGATGGGTGCCTGTGTGTGACAGGCACTAGAATCAGTTGACCACAGGGGGAATCCTGCAGGACACTAGATGCTGTTAGTGCTGGGCTTGGAGATGTCAGTGCAGTCAGACCTGTGCTGGGGCTGGGGTGCAGGTAGATGCCTGACCACAGCTCTGTGGGGATGGCATGTGGTTATGTTGGGGGGGAAGTGACCTCTGCCTGGTGCCTGGAGTCATCTGTGCATGTCAGGAGGATGGTAACGGGGAGACTTGCCTAAAGAACAACACACAAGCCTTAAATACAGCAGAGCAACGTGGCTGGAGCTGTTCCCTGCCAGGCTGGGGTGGCGGGAGCTCCTCTGTGGTGCAGTAATTAGAAGCCATTGAGTTCTTTAGCTGGCAGCTCTGGAAGGGCTGGCGATGCTTCTAACAATGGGTGTGCTCCTGAGCCAGGAACAGGGCTCTTTCCAGGGGGACTGTAACCAGGGTGGGCATTGCACGGGGGTATACCAGGAGCCAGGCATGTTGGGAAGCGGAGGGTGTGAGCAGGACCAGTGAGTCTTATCCTGCAGGAACAGGGCTTAGCCTGTGGAAGAGACTCGCATCTCGCTTGTCGCCTCCTGACTCCCTGCTCCTGCGATGCTCGGTGGAGAAACCAGGTTTATAACTGTTGAACAGATGGGCCTGGTGGTGACTGAGGAG
>NW_009915602.1:880-1284 GCF_000696875.1 Nestor notabilis | reverse complement strand
TCCGTGCCTGCCTGTGATGCCTGTCGGGGTGCAAGGAGCTCGGCTGATCGTCGCTGACGCCAGCCCCTTGGAAGTTAAGCGATGGCTTGCCCCTTCCTCGCCATGGTGTGCGAGCCCTGCACCACAACATGGTTAGAGCAGGGACTGCGGAGCGGACAGATCTCACCAGATGCTTTACAGCCCTTGCATGGCGTGGTTTCTCCTGGCTGTGACCTTCCCAGCAGCTGCACTCACACTGGTGCTTGTGCAGGGGACTAATTCGGTCCCACTGTCCTTGTGAGGCATCTGCCCATCAGCAGAAGATGCTGCTGCCCAGGAATAGCCCCTGATGTGCCTCAAGGTGCCGGGCACAGAGGCTGGGATAGTGCTGGGAGGCCTGGCTGGAGCAGCATCTGCTTTGCTGC
>NW_009915602.1:0-846 GCF_000696875.1 Nestor notabilis | reverse complement strand
CCGAGCACCACTCGCTGGGTACGTTCTTTCCCAGGAGCTCTGCTCACTCAGGCAGCCGAACTTCCCAACTCCGTGCTCACCCTGAGGCCAACTTGCTTCCAGCCTGGCAGAGGTAATGAAGCATAATTAACCGCTCCCTGTGCACATCCGCTTGGCTCGGCGGGAGCGTTTGTGAGAGGATTTCTGGAGAGGCTGGTGAGCACAGCGCCTGCTCCAGCCCGGCGCGGGGAGCCGGGGCCCAGGGAAGGGAGCATGGGCAGGGCCTCATCCAGTGCTTTTAGCCCCAGAGAACGTGGCTGCCTGAGATCCCAGCTCCCAGATGGATGTGCTGGGCTTTGACTTACAGTCTGGTTATGGTAGGGAAGAGCTGGTCCATTAACCTTCTGGTTAACCTTCTGGTAGAACACCCAGCCAGAGCAGCCCTGTGCTCATGTCCCCTGCCTATGCAGGACCTTGGAGGGTGTCTGGTGCAGGCATAACTGACCTTGGCCACTTAGTCATGGAGAGAGCAACACCCTCTTTGTGCTGTGATGGTGTGGTCTGCAAATCCAGGTCTTCCTTTACTGGCTTGAGGGGGACATAGGACCATGCAGAGAGGTGCTGTGGGGATTTAGGTGGCAGAGGGGCAGTGTTATGTCCTTTGCTGCACTGTGGCCGCTCCTGGCGTTCTTACCATGTTGCAGCAGTGAGCTCCATGGGGACTGAGCACATTGAGCTCTGGGAAGGAGGGTGCCGGGGGGTAGCAGGCTTGAGTTAACGCACTGTCCTCTCTTCTGCACCCACCCACACCAGGAGCGGCAGAAAAAAGCCGGCTTTCCGGAGAGCAGCGACGGCTCCAAGGACTCG
>NW_009915601.1:0-23495 GCF_000696875.1 Nestor notabilis | reverse complement strand
ATATATATATATAAAATTTTTTTACTGTGGAGCATAGTCAGCACGTGCTGAACAGTAGTTTATAGCTCTGGCAATATAGACACACTTGAGACTGTTCCTTCTTAGAGAAGTACATTAGTTATGATGTTGTGTTTTTCTTGAACAAATGTGCTTATTGAAACTCCAAAACAATTTAATTATGTTCACTTGGAGCATTCTGGGAATTCAAGAATAGTTTTTGTTATAATCTCTTAAGGCTCCTTAATTTTTTCACAACTAGTTTGTCTGTTGAAATATTTTTGTTATCAAGCTTTGCCTTAATCTGCTGCCCAAATGTTGACTGTACAGAGGGTTACAACAGTTAAATCTAGGAAGTTTTTCAATTGAAAGGCAGAGATTTGAATCAAATTGAGAATTTGAGTTTTGGCACGCGTGGTTATAGAAAGCATACTTTGTGAATGATTCAGTTATTCTTGAATCATAATAGTTTTAAATAAACCACAGTGCCAGCAAAAATAAATCAGATGTAGTTCCAACTCTCTTTGGTTTGTTTCTTTTAGGCACAAAATCAGTGTTATATTTAAGCATCCATCTGTTTTCTTAATCATAGCTGATTCGAGCAACAATTACTATGCATCCGTATCCAGCTCCCAAAACTCCCTTTAGAAGGTGAAGAGGGAGAAGACCACAACTGCATTTCTTGCTGATAGACAGCCAGGTTTTCATACTTCTTTTCCTCTTCTTATTGGACTTAACAATTCTTCCTTTGGGAAGAATGAGATGTAAATATTTAGCTAGGCTTAAAGGAAAACTTAAAACCTGTTGTCATCAGAAGTAGAATAGCAGGCAGTTGTATCTCTGTAAAGTGCATAGTAACCCCCAACTGTATGTTGTTACAGATGGTATGGAGCTGAAGAGTGCTCATATGGAATATATATCTTAATCTATATCATTGCTTGGTATATCCTCTGGCTGAAGCAGTCTTACCTCTTGCAGCATGAAGCAGTGTGTGCTCAGCAGTGCAGTTCTTCCCACTTGACATCTTAGCTGCTAAGTGTGCTGGGGTTTTTTCAGGTAGTTGTACTATGCTAGGAAAACTGTCTTGACTTGAGATGTCTCATCTTCAGGAGTGACAAATTCTAATGTTGTTTCTAATGCCTGTCATTTTTAGCTTCCTGCACCAAAGTGTTTCTTTCTTCTGGTAAGACATTACACGCAAGATGAACTTGCTCATTTAGGTTTCTGGAGAATAGAGCTAAGAAATATCTTCTTAGCTTCTAATAATTGTGACATTTGAATGCTGTTAAACTTTCAAATGTTTTCAAAACTTAGTGGTTAGAGTAGTACAAATCCTGGCCTGCACACACCCTCACTCACTCTCCCAGCAGTGTGAGAAGCAATATATTTAGGTTTGGTGTAATATTTATCACACTTCTAATCCTTTAGCGCAGATAAAGCTAAAGGTTAAAACTGGCACAGGGTGCCCAGAGAAGCTGTGGCTGCCCCATCCCTGGCAGTGTTCAAGGCCAGGTTGGACAGAGCACCTGGTCTAGTGCAAGGTGTCCCTGCCCATGGTAGGAGCTTGGAACTAGATGAGCTTTAAGGTCCCTTCCAAGCCAAACCATTCTGTGATTATGATTTTTTCCTCCCTCTTTTCTTGGACCTTATTTGTGAAGATTAAATAAAATGATTGTGATTCATTTATTCTAAAAACCCAATGTCAATAAGGATATAAATTAGCTGTTTCTATGGCTGGTTAATAATCCTACCTAAAGTAGACAATTGCTTTCCCCCTTCTGCAATCAAAGGCCTTTTGACCACTTAAATACACTCTGATTCTCGGGAAGTGGTCTGGACAGTAGTTTCTGAGCCATTCTAATCTGTGGAGAAACTCTTAATGTCTTTCATGAGACTGCCAAATACCACAAGAAAGAGCTGTATTTTCTTCCAAGTCCTTCTGTGCCAGATGGATCAAATGATTCTATTTTCCAGGCAAATAAATCAGAAATCTTGTAACCTCCTTTGAGATTTTGGGTCTCTCTCTTTCTGGAGATGTGACATACATTTTTTTAGTCCAGTATTTACCGTCTTCAGAGAGAATCTGCAAGGTTGCTAACCTGACCAGTAATTTTTTCCACAAAAGTGCTGCAGATTAATATCCAAAGTAATAGTAGTTCAGTTTCTGGGAAGCTGATGACTCTGCTTTCATTGACTTTGGAGATGAAGAGGTGTACGGTTGGAAATAACTAAATATTTGTTCTTGTTGTATGAGAGGGTTTCTTAGTGGCACAGTTTTAGTGAAACTATACAATATCCTTCTTTTATCATGGCTTTGCATTGGTTTCCTGGTGTTGTACCCAATCTTTGTGGTTGTAACAGTTTGCCACTTGCTTTTAACTCTGGCTTTGTTCCAGGATAGCAGAAGGATGCTTTATCTTTTCTTTCTGCTCCACTCTTTTTCTTCCTATAAGGCATAGTTTTAGATCTTGTCCACACTTCGTGTTTCAGACATGTTGTAACCAGCTCTCCAGCCTTTGAATTATTTTTGGAGTGTCGACAAACACAAGAGCAGGAACTGGTGTTTGCAGTTCTGCTTTTCTGAGGACGGGTAGAACTGTCCATGAAAGTTGCCCACTTTTTCCATGATGAACTCTGTTTTCAGTTCCTCATTACTGTGGAGGGCTGGAAGGAATGATGAGAAGCGGGGACTGGCCAACTGAGAAACCTGGGTGTTGGGAGAAAGAATGGGGTCTAGTCTAGGACATCTGGAGAGGTCCAAAAATGATTTCCAAGCACTGAAACTGGTATGTGGGGTGGAAGGGTAGGATTTTGGTAAGGTGAGGGCTGGGCTGGGCTGGAAAGAAGGGAATGCTGAAGAGAGACCATTAGGACAAGTAGAACTGGGGAAGAGACGGCAGATATCAGACTTGGAGGGAGAAGCAGAAATGATTCCTACATGCTCCCAAGATGTCATTAAAGAGGATGTGAACTATAGGATATCCGTCTCGTTTGTTACAGAAGTCTCTAAACAAAAGCGTGTAGTGAACGAAGCAAGGAGTTACAGGTAGGAGAAAAATACTTCACTGCTCAGGCTGCTTGCTCCTGCCAGGCAAGTTGATTCTGTCTTTCTGCCACTGAACTCTGCTCCAGTGTGTTGCCAGACAAGCCAGTTTTTCAATTGTAGATAGTTTTCTGTTGTTACAGCAGGCTGGTACTAAGTAGCTTTAAAAAGCTAGATAGCTGACTTGTCTAACTCAGTGTATGTCATGTTGTGACGTTAGTACTTAATGCAAGAAATTATTTGGGGTTTTTATTTACGTTGTCCTGTGCTTTCTAGCTGTGGTTTTATTTGTACTTTAAATTCATTCAAATCATAGCTTATTGTTCTCTTTTACAGTGACAGACAAATAAATACATGGGTCATCAGAGATACTGCAGCATTGTCATAGTGTTATCACAGAGGCAAAGTTCCAGCAATGGAGATGCTATTTATAGCAACTCTGTCACCAGGTGATATCTGTGTGAAACGGAGAGCATGAACTGTGGAGGTTCAAGCCAGCTGTGAGATGACCCTGTATTCTAATAGAATCACAGACTGGTTTGGGTTGGAAGGGACCTTAAGATCATCCAGTTCCAGCCCCCCTGTCATGGGCAGGGACATCTTCCACTAGAGCAGGTTGCTTCAAGCCCCTGTGTCCAACCTGGCCTTGAACACTGCCAGGGATGGGGCATTTACCACTTCTTTGGGCAGCCTGTTCCAGTGCCTCCACCACCCGCACAGGGAAGTGAATATCTGGACTGTATACAAAGTGTTTTTGTGAATCTTAACCAATTATAATAAGGTACATTAAATATAAGGGCTCTGTGTATGTCTGTTGTTATTTTTATTGTGTTACTTCTTAAATAGTGCCATCTGTAGACTGCACATTCTAATGTCTGGAGAGGAGACCTTTCTGAGGAATAGCAAGAACACTGGGAATCAGATGTCACATAAGCAAGCTCTTCTGACTCTTGTATCATTTATTACTGAAGGAATGTTTTATTTGGAAAAACACATCATGTATCTTATTTATAAAGATGTTGTTTTAAGCAATATTTTTGTTGTTTTCACAGGCTTGTTAAAGAAAAACTAGGTTATCCTTTTACAAAGGAGAAAGCAGTTGATTTTAAAAAGTCAGATTCATCTTGTTTCTTTAACTTACTATTTTTTTGCTCTAGGCCTCAAAGAAAGTGCTGAAGAAATGGTCAAAAACAGGTTGGAAGGAAAGGATAACCTAACTCCATGGGAAAAATTCCTAGAGAAGAAGAAAGAAAAAAGAATCCTGAAAAAAAAGAGAAAAGTACTGGTTGCTTTGGCCATTTGGGGGGAGTTGTTGTTTGTTTGGCTTCTTAAGTTGCTGCTGTTGTTTGTTTTGGATGAACAAAAAGTTATCCAAGCTTCCAGTACTGTTTTAAGTTTAGAATGTGCGGTGGTCACTCATGTGGAAAGACTAAGAGTGTCTAATTGAATTTACAGAGTAAAAGCATGTTCAGAATACTATTGATCTTACACATACTTTACACAAAATACCATTTATGTACTTGTGTTGGTTTAAAGATAAATGAGTCATAATAACAGTTGGTTTTCAGTTAATGTTTCTGAATGCATTAGGAAGGGTCCTTTTGCTCCTGGATGTATATCAAAGTTGTTATGATAATGATAATTGTAGTTTTGCACATTTTTAGCCTAAAATAATACAGACTTGTTTCCCAAAGCTGTAACATCAAAGAATTAATAGCCACAAAAGACTATTCAAATTTCAAGTTGCAAGAGCAAAGTTCTGTGTATGAATAACGAAATGGTCCTGTAGTAATGTGAAAATTGCTGTTGCTTCATCTTTCTACACACAGAAAGTCAGTACGAAGACTCCTGTGGCACTGATGTGCAGAAATAGGCAGATAAATGTTTATGCCTATGCTAGGGGAAAAAAAGCATGTGGCGTACAGAATCTAGCTTCCTTAAATTCTTAAATTACTATGAATATAATTCACGTTGCAGATAATGTCAAGATTACTCCTAAAAACAACTTGAGTTATGCTGTGCATTCCAGTTAGTTTTAAGTGGCATTTGATGAGTAACTTCTTCAACCTTACAGAAAAGGAGTACTCTGACTACAGTCATTAGCACTGTGAGGTAGTAGAGCAACTTCTGCTACCCTAATATTCTTGTTCAGTCTGATAAATTAAGGGGCAACGTGTACAACACAAAACTTCCAGTCCAGACTCAGGCTTTTTCAGTTTTGGAGCACAAAATGAAGCTCCTTGCTCCAGTTTTTACCCATGTGGAGCTTTGTGGAACATAAAGGACATAACAATGCTGTGATCCTGTCATTTGTTGGCATGGTTAGCTAGTGCATCACAGTTTGTGGATACATCTAATAAAGCTCCTTAGAGTATGTAAATAGCCCTTCTTCAGGTACATAAAAAGCTCTCAATCTGTGGAACAGATTTTAAGTAGTTGATTTGTCTTTACTAAGAATTTTTGGTGCAGTCTAGTTTTATGATGTTCAGCATAAAATATTTCAGTTTTTATCTTCATAGTTACTGACAGAAGGAACATCTAATTCCAGTGAAACTGTAGTAGTTTATGTTGATTGAAGCAATGTGTGCTTTTTTACAGGCTACTGCTGAGAAAGAACAGAGTGAGGATGAACTTCCATCTGACGTTGATCTCAACGACCCGTATTTTGCTGAAGAACTTGAGAAAACAGGTAAGTCAAGACAAATGACTTCAGGAATAAATCTGGCCTTCCTTTAAATAATGAGCTTTTGGAACAAAGTCAAGCTAGAGTAAATGCAGAGGTAGCAAGTTCAGAATGAAATAAAATAGGTGTCAGGTGCTGTTCTTGTGAATGACCCATATTGTGATACGTGCAATGGTAGGGAACACAGTTTACTTAGCTTTCACTAGAGACCATTGTGTAGCCAATTTCTGGGGGTGGCTGTTAAAAACAAGGTGACCATCTGCTCCCCTAAATATTCCAGAGAAAAGAACTTCATTGCTTTCGAAGCCTGTTTCCTGCTGTATAGGAGGAGCCAGTTATGTTTGAAGTTTGTATCAATTACAAAAATGTCAAACGTATTTGCATCATAAAGTTGTCTTTCAGAAGAAATCAGTTTTCTTTTAGTCTGAAACACATTTTTACTACTTATCCATGTTTTATAGAAAATACCATGATTTAAGGTGTCATGCAATGCTGTTTTCTGCTATGCTTTCCTGGTGAATGGTATATAGGTTATTTCAGAATTCATTGTAAAGATGCCATTCCTTCCACCACTTTATTTTTCTTTGATAGCAAGATTATGTAGGTACTCTCATACTAATGATTGATGTTTCAACATTATATGTGAAATCTCTGAAGGAATTATTTCTTCTGCATTATATAAGAAGTTGTTTGTGTCATGGAGGCGCTCAGCAGGGACTGGTTGTGTCTGCAGGTTCTTTAACGTTCTTGTCCATGATGAAGAGAACAGACTTTCAGAGCTCTGAAATAATAATACACACAAAGGTTAAGAAAATGAAGCTTTTGTCTGCAAGTTTACTGATAACCTACTGAAAACCAGAATGTGGCTAGCCCTGGAGAAGTTTTAAAGGAAGGACACAGTGGCTGGCTGCAAGGCAGCTGACGTTTTAACTGTGATTACGCAGCACAATTGTGTTTGACTTTCACCAGGTCTACCCAGAACAGCCCCTGTCTCATAGCTGGGTTTGTTTTGAAGTGCAGCTGTCTTCTGCAGTTGGGGAAAATGGGTTACAATCTGCTTTGAACAAGGCTGTGACTCTGCCGATTTCATATCTAGGGTACAGCAATAACTGGAATGATGATAATTTTTCATAAGCCTTCCACAATTCCCCTGAAAGACTGAAATTTTGCCCTCTACTGACTGCCAGATGATCTCAGATCATGCTGAAAAGCGTATGACAGGATATAGATTCAGGTGGACCAGTGCAGAAACTGTGAGGGTGCAGTAGTGCCTTTAGGGTTTTGCAGCCATGTATTTGAACTCATCCTAGATTCACTTGTTGACTGTCATGCGTATGGGTCTTGTGTAAGTTACTTGTTCACAAGCTGAGGCAAATTAAGGAAAGCAAGAGCATAAGGAGCTGTCAGACAAAGGGCTTAACAGATTTGAATGCTTCAAAAGGAAATCTGGAAATGGTGGGAAGTCTACTTGAGGGTATATTCATCAGGTTTGTCTTGGGAGAGGCAAGGTACAGCATATTCTTAGTGCTTGCTTTGCACATAATCCCTGTGTGGCTTTTCAAAAGAACCACAGGCTAAAATGTAAAATGCTGCATATGTATGAGCCTTGATGCTGCATTTCAGAAGCTTGATTCTAGTTTGATATTGTCAAGGAAAAAGATCATTTGTCTCTTCTGTTTTACATTGACTCACGTATTGTTTCAAAGCCTTTCATTTGGCTTGGCCAGTGTCAGTCTTAGTGCATCTGTTTCCCTTTTCTCAGAAAAGGTTCATGTAAGACAGAATGACTGTTGTAGCTTAAACTGTTGGAAGATTAGTAGCCGAATAGTGAACTGCTTATTAACATGAGAGCAATGTCCTGCTTTTGGAGATCACTGAATAGTTTCAGAATGCTTTAGCCTATTAAACATAGTTTCTATTGATCCTTTGTTGAGGAGAAGGGCTACATGTCTTTGCACATTATCGTAACTCCTGTAGGTTCCAAACCATTTGATGTCGTCTCATAATCTGATTTATGATGTATGTAGGAATTGATGGCTTTTTAATGCTGGAAGATAACAGCACGACTGCGGAGACATAAGATGTTAACAGCAAAATCTGAGTATAGTTGTAGAACCTGTACTTGGAAGATAAAGGTCTTAGCTGTATTACTGATTCATTTACTGTGTGTCTTTGCAAGGCTTTTGGTCTCAAAAGACTGACTTTGGAGCTTCTGAGTAAGACAGATAAAAGGTCTTGTGAGAGGAGGTTTTGGGTTGTGGTCGGTCTCTATTTGAAGTCTCAAAACGCTGATTAACTTTTACTGTTAGCACTGCAAAGTTGTTGGCATGCAACGTGAATGTTGCAAACTGAATTCTTGAGCTGACAAAGAGCCGAATGGCAGCTCGAGGAGGGGATTACAGCGGAGACAAGAAGCTTCGCTCACTGGCTGGTGGCACCTATCAGTTCTGCATAGCATTGAAGACAAGCATCTGCTGCTGTGGAGTGGGAGAAATAAGTTTAAAAGATGGCAGTGGAGATTGGGTGCTAGGAAAAATAGGAGGGTTTGCAATCAGTTTGGGAAAGATTCTTACTATAGGGTTTATATTTGTAAGTGTGCAAAAAGTGTGGGAGTGTGAGGGGAAGTTTCCTTCCAGAATGTGTATGGGACAGTGTCAGGAGTGTATTAAAAAGACAGAAAATGATGGATTAATGAATTGTGAAACCAAACTGTTTTCAGTATGATGCAAAATTTTTAGTGGTAAGAGTGATTTTTAGGTCCCAGGCTGGTTTATTAGCTGTGTAGTATCATAGTAAGAAGTAAAGTTTGGTTTATATATGTATTTATTTTCGTGGAAGAGCTTAGTTTGATACTAGCTCCTGGGTCACCCTCATCTGCAGCAACAGAAATCTTTGAAGGTATGAAGATAAGTTATCTTCACTTCTGTGATTACACACAGTGAAAGAGGAGGGAAGATGACTCAAGGGGCCCTTCCTAAGGGGATGGGTGGAAAAGCTGAGAGATTTACTGATTTAACTTCTAGAATCATTGTCTCCAATTCATGTATCTGGGCCCGGTTTCCTTTGCTGTAGTTTAGCCAGTTCTGGGGAGACACAAAAGACTTCGTAGTTGTTGAAGTCCCACATAGACGTTTGTATCTCTTTACTACACATTAATTGTGTAGGTTAGATAATAATATTATATCTGAATCTGATTTTTCTGCACACTTTCTGGAACTCCTAAATCAACAGTTCAGTTCTTGAGCTGATGACATTGCGCATCTGGGTAGTTTATTTTTTGGTGGTGGTGGTTTGTTCTTCTAGAAGTCCATTTCCAGCTTGGAATCTGTTTAGAAATAGTCAGGAGAATAGTCAAGGGAGAAAAAACTGTTCTTCAAGAGATGTGTCCTGTTCCAGAGTATATTTAGTGATATAACTTGACGTTTTTCTGGCATGTTTGTATTTCTGGTCTGACTACAAATCTGGCTTAGCAAAATGGAGCCAAATATCTTCCTTAAGAGTACCCCCAGTGGACTGTAATAAATTGCCTGGGAATGTAATTCCAAGCTCAAGGGTCAAAGTATGTGGTTCAGGTCAGAAAACCTTCTGCTTTTCCTGCTCCTTCTTGATCGGGGTCTACAGGCGTTCCAAAGAGAGTAATTTGATTTTGTAGGATTTATAAACAGGTCTGTTTTCATTAAAGTAATGTTTGACTAATGTCTTAAGCTGTTATGATTCATTATGTCTATCTAATCAGCACTCTGTAGCTCAAGTCAATTCTAAGAGAGCTTCATCAGAAGAATATTCAGTCTCAACAGTCAATCATATTTTCAAACCAGTGATGCTGTTCAGGTCTCTTTTGCAAGGGTTTTTGTGCTAGCATGGCTACGAGCACAAGATGGTCTTTTAGCCTTGCCTATACAGTTTAAAAACTGTTTCTCCTTTTTCCACTCTTACTCGGCTGGCAGACTTCTGCTCTGGATACAGAGAAGAGATGCACATTTGTTATTTATTCTGAAGTATTAACTACATTGTCTACTCAAGTAGAAAGAATGAGCAGTTTGAGAACTGCAGGACACTTCAATTACATTTATGAGTATATAAACTGATTCTCTTTTAAAACACCCTGGGAGTGGTGTAATGTTGTATGTTTGCCTGCTCTGTTCTGATGCTTCTCTCTACTGCTCTATGAAAAATACAGTAAACACATTTTCTCTAACTGTTCTTTTTTGTTGACTTGTTTATGACATTTGGATATTGCTGCCTCCTTAAATTGAACAAATATTCAGCAGATTTTTATTGCTTTAGCTGTTTTTTCTTAACTTTTCAGTCTTTTTCCACACCTGACATTCAAGTATTGATTACAAGAAAATGAGATGCACTTACAGGTTCTATTCATAGGGAGTTTGTGCTCCCATGCATCAGCTTGAATAAATGCATGCGTGTCCTGTGTTTGCATGTAGGTTTAAAGAAGAAGCCAGAATCAGTTGAAAGTACCTCAGAGGATGAAGATGAAGTTGAAAAACAGAAGGTAAAGGGAGTTAAAATGTTGAGTTGCATTGCCCGAATTCTGCAAATATTTGTTACGTGTTTGTGAGTGGAACTACTGAATTACATAGGATAGCAATGGAATAAAACTATAATTTTAGTAGCAAGAGCTTTTGGAACAAAACTACCCAAGAAGAACGGTAGATGATCCATACCTTGATGTCTTAAGATGATGCCAGTGTATCTTTCTGGAAGATTATAGCTGAACATAGCTCAACAGAGTTGGGCATCATTGAAATGTAAGGGCACAGAAGCCATACTGGTTGAGCTGATGCTCCTTCTGGCTTTAAAGCTATCCCAGGACATTTGTGTGTTGGGCAGTGACGAATCCTTACTTTTAACATCAACATTGTGTGAAACATTTGTGTGTTCATACTTTGCCCTCTAGACTTTTAACCTTGAAGATTGAATTGTTTGCTAGTGCATGTTTGCTTTTCATTCTTTCTCAGAACAACTTAACACATTTATTAAATTAATGTTAATTTTTATTTGCTATGTAAATATCCATATAAAATTGTCCATTTTTGATTTCCAAGTTGTGGTGTACAATTTTCAGATTAGATTATTAGTATGTTTAAAAGTTCAATGTGGGTATTCGCACTTACTTTACGTGTAATAAAAAGGAAATCAACTGTTGTATTAATACTTGAGGTGTATAATATTACACCTCAGTGTTAGAAGAATGTTGTTATGGATGAAACAATACTGCCCTGACAACCCTATTCCAACTCGTGTATATATATGGAGACTCATCCAGACTTTACTGCTGTGTTTTTCATGGAAAACTCAATTTCATTGTGTACATGGACTTTCTTATTTTGCACCAGGCTGAAATGGCCCTACTTATGATGGATGATGATGAGGATGCCAGAAAACATTTTAACTATAAAAAGATTGTAGAACAACAGAATTTGAGCAAGAAGAAAAAGAAACTTTTAATGAAAAAGAAAGAATTGATAGAAGATGACTTCCAGGTAAGGGTCTACCCTTGATTCTGAGTCTCGGATAGAAGCTTTGTTAATTATTTTCAGGACAAATTTGGTGGTTTCATATCCTTCTCTGTCTGAAGGAGGAGAACTACGTCTACATCTTTAGGGAGATACAGGCTGTTTGCAAAAAGCAAGAAATACTCTGATGCAATGTTGAGGGGAACAGATTCAAACTCTGTGTAAGACAAGAAGACACTATTTATGCAAAGCCTTGTACAATTTGTTGCCTAAAATATGTATCGGCATGTTTGTTCTTATTGTTATCCACTGCTGCTTTCATCCTGCTGCTGCTGTCAGTGTCACTGGCACCCACATGGACTATTAGGAGTGCATAATAGTAGGGCTTACTAGACCGGGCAGCCCCTTGGCAACACCTCTGATCCAAGCCCCTGGTAGGCAACCCACTTCCCTTGAGATTGGGTCAGGCTGACAGATGGGTGCTTCTGTGCCTTTCAAAGTAGAATCACCTATTATTGTTATCCGCTGCTTTTTCCTGGCTGCACTAGTAGTTACCCTCTTTACTGGTGTGGCAACTGGTTGTTCCAAATCCAGTCCCGGTCAGTTCTCGGCAACAAACCTCTCCTTGGTCTGCTGAGAGTGGCATACACGGGATTTGTACAAGCATTCACTTGTCTGTTTTACCAATAGTACTTTCTGGCTCACTACTTCACACTTGCTGGGATTTTGTAACTGGAGCAGTTCCAGGAATGGTGAACAATCTCATGAGCTTATGACTCCTTCAGCAGATTGGACTTTATTGTGTTTAAAAGCTTTGCTATCGTGGGTAAAGGTTACCTAAAATAAATACTCCTCTTCTGCCTTCAGGTAAATGTTGCTGATACAAGATTCCAAGCCATGTTTACTTCTCCCCTGTTTAACCTGGATCCTTCAGATCCAAATTTCAAGAAGACAAAAGCAGTAGAAAAGATCTTGGAAGAGAAAGCTCGACGAAGAGAAGAAAAGGAGCAACTTCTTAAGGAGGCGAGCAAGGGGCAGGAGAACAAGATGGCAAAGAAAGGAGAGGTTGCCAAGAAAGCCATAGATCCTGCCCTATCAATGCTGATAAAATCTGTCAAAAATAAAACCCAAGAGTTTCAGGCAAGGAAAAAGCAGAAACTCAAATAACTGAACTTTGGTTTTACTCAGACTTGACTTCAGTCTCAGTTCTTCTAGCTGTTACTGCAGCCTGCTCTGATTCCTGTCCACCTCAAGTTTTACCCAAAAGCCACATAATTATGATGGTGAGTTTTGAAGTAACTAGAGTAATAAACACACTTTACTTCTGCCACCACAAATACTGTTTTGTACTATTAGTAAAAAGCTACACCTTGAAACATGTAAGTAAGGAATTGATGGGTTTGGGGTGGTTTGTTTTGTATCATGCCGTTTCTTAAACATACTAGAAATGCTGAAAGTGGCTACAAAAAGTAGTCAGAATTATGGTTGTATTTATAAATAAACAAAACACTTCTGTAGAGGCTTATTGCTGAGACTAAGTGGTGTTAATGATTTTAATTCCACAGAGGTATGTAAAACGTATCTCTATTGATAAAGAAGGTAGTAATGTAACTAAAAATTGAAGAGATTTTGTATAGTTTTTTGTATGTTTTTAAAAGATTACATATGCGCTTGATTAATTTCTCCTTTAAATACTTGAAGACTTCCTTGGATAATAGAACTAATTAATGGAAATATTGCCATTTAGAAGTGTTTCATTAATGTATATTGGAAATAAATGGTTCAAACTGGCCCAAAGGAATTTTGGGCAGTTAGTTGTGTTTTCTTCTTCTGAGCCTAAATGAAATTGAGTCAAAGGTTTGCTATTGATATTGCATTCCCATTAATATAATTACACTTACACAAAGTCTTCCAGTGTTGCAAGTGTTAAATCAAGAAGTCAAAGGTACATCTAGAAGATACAATTTGGCCATGTTAGTATAGGTGTTGGTATCTGATGAATAGCAGGTATCTGTTGGTACTGATGAAGGTATTGATGGTGTGGAGAAAGTACAGTAGGTAGAATATGATCTTTCTTCCATGGAGTGAGGGGCTTGATTTGTCTTTAGGTTTGGGTTGGGTTTTCTTGAACTGTTTCAGCTCTAATGCAAATACAACATTTATCCAAAAGAAAAGATTTTAGAAACAAGGAGCCAAAAGGTAATTTGTAATTTTAAAGAGGTGTTAATTTCTAAGACATCCTATTAATTTAATCCAAGGATTCTGTTAAACTAGAGGTTAGAAACTATAGATAATCAAAATTCGTGTTTATATGAAGTAAATAGTAAAAGGGATTACAGAGTCAGATCTAGCACATGAGAGGCTATACACCTAATGGCCAAATGGACACAGTAATCCAGGGACACAATCTAGCAACACAGGAGGGGATGGTTTTTGCACGACTGCTTTGCAATGATATCCCTGAGGAAAATTTGCAGACCTCAAACGTTTTAAATGTAATTGCTCTTTGTAGGTATTTGAACATCTTCAGGTTCATTTTCAAGTAGATAATGGAAAAAGTTGAGGAGATACCACAGTCTTATGCATATATTTGATCCAACTTCTTAGCCTTTCCAGCAATATGGTAGGACCTAGCAAAACCATTGTTTGTAGCTTGAACTGACCAACTGTGATGGAGAATTAGGAAAGCTTGGCCTGCTGTAAAGTGGCAGGAAGCTTCTGAACGTGGGTGTACAGTGGAGAACAGTGCAGTGATACTCGGTGAGAAAGAAAGAGGAAAGAAAGATGCTGTGGGAAACAGACTACTCCATCAAGGGAAGTGTCCTGCATCAAACAGAAGAATGAATTGTTGCTACTTAAGAAAATGTTAGGTGCCATACCAAATTTAGGCATACCATGTATTTGCACAGATCTTTCCCAGTGTGATTGATTGTGTGGCCTACATATTGTAGGCATATGAAACGCATTAGGGACAGTAGCTTGGGTAGAATGAGATTGAGAGATATTCTAATCTTAGTGGTGATGGAAGGGCAAGTACTTATGTGTAGGTGTAAAGTGTGTGGAAAATTGGACAAGTGAGAACGAAAGCAAAAGGTCTGAAGAGAAACTTAAGTCATGTGAAAGGATCCACCTTGCCTGGTCTCTGACAGTGTCCACTAACAGACGATGCTAATAGTGCACTTAAAATGTTACACCGTGCCAATGGGGAAGTGGGTAAGTTCATGACTGTTTTAACTTTTTTGGGGTTGGGTTTGAGGTTTCTTGAGGTTTTTTATTTTTTCAGAAATAGAGCTTGGGTAGGACTCATTGTTGGTACTTTGTTAAAATACCCTTCTATAGCTGTAGGAACCAGAGAGTTTCATTCTGTGTCATGGTGCTTACAAATTCTTTTTCAATAGCAGCTCCCCAGTCAGTCTCCCATAACTTCATTTAATAATTTGTATGGAAAAGCAAACTTGGTGGGAGATGAAAGGCAACCGACTGCACTGTCTCTTGCATCCTTTCACCCTGCCAAGTTCCACCAAACACTTGTGTTTTGATTCATTTGATGTGTGTCCTTTTACAAAGGCGTGCTCCTTGTTTGTGCACTAGCAGTAGGCGCAGCCTGCTGTGTTTGACTTCCTGGCAGTAGCTGAGTAGACTCATTTGAATCGGTGCTTTTCTTCGCTGCTCCTTGCTTTTCTAACTTTACTGGACAACAACGCGTGGCACTGGTGAATCTCCACTCCTCTGGAATGCCCAGATAGGCTGAACGATCCACAGGTATAAAACTTTCCAACAGAACTTGTGTGTCCCTGCACTGCATCTGTCCTGTACAGTAACTTTGCTGGAGGACTGATTTACAGAAATGGCTCTACAATTAAAAAGGCACAAATAGTGATGACTCCTCACTGAAATTAGATGGTCTGAGTGTCCTTTCTTGACGTGTCCATGTGCTGGCTACCTTCTCTCTTCCCGTTAGGAAGCCTCACCTGTACTTGGAAGTCACAGCAAGACAAAATGCACACAAAGATGAAGGCAGACTTGACAATGACTTTAAATGTTGGTTGATAACCATTATTTTGCTGTGAGGTAACATGTATCATGGAAATGCATAATGTATGATAATTTTACCCAATCAGACATTCTTTTGTTGTTGCACTCAAGCTGCTGAGTCCCAGGGAGACATCTCGGTTGGGAAGAACTGCAGGATCTGTCCCAGCATGCATCTTAGATGGAGAATTTTTGGTCTGTTTATAAAATTATTAGGTCTAAACCCTATTTTGCAAGTATTTGAAATATATTTTTTTCCTTTTTAAAAATCAAGTTATTAATTACTAACTGCTAATGGCTCAAAACCCATCGCCTAATCGTCATGATTCCAGAGCAATGCTAGCCAAATCTGAAGTGATTTCTTTCTGTGTTTTCAGCAGACTCATCTTGGCAGTCTCGTAAGAAGGGGTCGTGTCTCATTTAGAATTCCTTGCGTTTCATTTCCCTTGGTATAAACAAAACAAAGGCTGTTTTTGACCATCTTGTCCTTTTAAACATGAAAATAGGATCTAGAAGTTCTAACTGCTGAACTTTTAAAATATTATTATTTTTCCCTTTCACTAAATGTCATGTAACCAGCAAAAGTGACGGCAATGAAGTAAAATAACACATTAAAAAACAGGGAGACAGAACTAATTTTTCTAGCAACTTATATGGAGGTCTGGTAGAAAGTAGTTTGGCTCCAAGTTGGCAGCCATCAGAGCTAGAGTGTAAGCCAGACATTTAAAGATCTAACATTACAAGTGGAAATCACAAGAGGGTTTCATTTATTTAAAACCCAGGAAAGATCAGACAACCAGAGATGAAGAGCCACGTATGTTTTCTATTATTCCTTCCTTCTTAAAATTAAATGTATTATTTCCAATTAATAGCAAGTTGGCTTTATGTTCTTTTCATATTTCGGTAGTGTCCAAAAATAACAGTAAGTTGTGCTGTTACATACTTTTTTAGCGAACAAAACAACCAAAATCCTGTGGGTGGTTTTAAATAAAAAGCTTATGTCTGATATATATTTAAAACTACTACAGTAATTAGGTTGTTTTGCACTTGTCTTAAATCATGAGATAAATGCTTCAACCTCAGCTTTGTAGCTATGGTAAGAACAAGAAGTAGTAGTTCTGATAGCACCTTCCTAATGTTAAAATGTACCTTTTCACACACAAAAGCAAGACAAGGTGGCAGGAAGGTCTATGTCTTGTGTGGTTTTTCTGTGCTTTCCATACGGTGTTATAAATGGGAAGATTTTTGTCAGGGTTCTGGATCCAATCTAGATTAATGTCACCTAAGGTCATTATTACTTTATATCCTCCTCATCACTAGCATATGAGTAATCCCTACTTCAGCACAGTTCCAGCTCTGTGTTTCAGCCATGCCAGACTATGCAAGTTTCAAACAACATTGCTTCTAGCCTCCAGTGAGCACGCTGGCAAACCTCACCCCGTCCCATTCTTGGAGACACACAATCCGAAGGCTGGTTGCCACGTTTTCATGGGCAAGTGCTCTTGGACTTCATCCCTTGCGCTCCTTGGCACCACACAAATCCCTTGGCTTTGCACTGAAATCCTGCCCAGTGCACTTAGACCTTCCTCTTTTTGTATTTCTGGGGCAAAGAAGGAGGGAAAGGACAACTGAGGCAGATGGGGTTTGTGTTGACTTCCGACAGCATGAGTCAAGGACAGACATTGTAACTGCCCCTTGCAGTCAGCAACGTGTGTGGCTGAACCACTCCTCAAATGGCTTGGCAGTTTGTCCATGGAAAATGTAAGTCTGAACAGAAGTGGTTACCAAAAGGACTAAAATAGCAAAGTGACTGGTTTTGGATGGCTTTGACTTCTACAGGTGATTAAGAGTTAAAACATTGCTCTGGAGTGCAAAACCCCCTAAGCATAAGCTGCTTCCTCATTCCCCTATCTGCTTTTCCCCTTAGGTTAATGCCTGGGCACTCAGCGAGGGAGTGGGTTCATGAGCTGCCCCAAGAACGGATGCCTTGGACTTTAGGAGGGTTTTGGGGCAGGGCAGGACAGTCTGAACCATCAATCCTTTTCCTTACAGAGTTCTGCAAAACTAATGACTGAGCAGCACCAGCAGGAAGAGAGTCCAAGTAGATGCCTCTGGTGTCGACCAGGAGTTGTTCCGAAGGGCGTCCTTACAGCCGGAGGTGGGAAAGAAGGTCAGTAATTCCCAAACCAACCACAAGGTACACTTTTCTTCTTTTTCTTGCATGTTTCTCATTAGGTAAATTTTAGGGCTTTGTACGAAGAAACTAAATACAAGTGCCTAGGAACCAAAACCATGTCAGAGAGAAAACCAAGCATGGTGCAGCTGAAATCAGCTCTGGCATTTGTTTCGGTTACGTAAATGGATGCTCTTCTTTAAGCTGTAGTTTGACATGAAAATGCCATGAATGGAAGCAGTCTTCATCATTCTATATTTTGCTCACCCAAGTGCTCGACTTGGCACATTGACCTGTTTTGTTAGCAGGACTTTAATTTTAATTTATTATAATAAAACCCTTATGCTCCATGGAAGCCCATCTGCCTCAGGGATGGATCATCACTTTCTCAGTCCAGAAGACCAGACTGATCACCTCAAGAAATGTCCTGACTGTTAGTAGGTAGTGTGCTGTGTATGGCCCTTTGTGAAGTTTACCAAGTCAAAGGGATGCTACACAAGGGGATGGCTGTAGAGCTACTTACAACACTCAAAACAGGTACAGCAGACCAATGGTGTTTAGAAGTGATATAAATCTATGGTTTGAAAGGCCTCAAATCTATATATGACAGCAAAGCAAGTTGCTTTGGTAAGCAAAGATGCATTAGTCACAGAATGGATGCCTTACTTTGCTGTAAGTCAAACTTTTGGAAAGGCAAAAGGTACAATATACAGAAGAAGGGTAACAATAATGAACTTTAACTCATGTATTAAAAGAGATGTAGTTTAGAAGTGCAACATCTGTCCTAAAATGAACTTGCATCGATTTTTGTACCTCCAAAACGTGAGTTTGCTGATAGAATTTGTGAGCTAGTCTGAGGGATGAGAATGAATTTTCTTTTTCTCCTCATTTTACATCCTGGATATCCAAACTTCCCCAATGAGAGAATGATTCTGCCAGTTATTCTTAAAGCTTCAGAGTGAACTTAAGTATCCTGAACTCTCTTTGTTGCAATTGGATCAGTCTTACAGAATCCAAAGAGGAGGATGCTGTGAAGACTGCCCTACTGAAATTGTATCATACCTTGAGTGCAACAAAACAGCTTTGGTTTGGACTAAATCATTACCCATGGAGAGCTGCAGAAAGCAACCGTGCAGGTCAAGCCCCATAAAAATAATGAGATGATAAAGCCCGGGGTGAAAACCTAGTCCAGGACTTATTTAGTCACCAACTTGGCCTGTTTTGCCAAAATATGTACTTTCAAATTGTCATATTTAAATCTGTGCAGTGCTTTGTGTGGGTGTGAATTGAAATGATCTGTGACTCTGAAAACCACCGTTCTGTGAGTCCTGGCTTCCTGATTTCCCATAGCGGTTGATGGGGAGATGACTAAGCTGCTGCAACAGCCAGTACGTACCCACTATGCATATAACTCACTTCCCATCTTTAAGGAATAAAGACAAAACCTCCCAGGGATTTACTACTAGTGATTACTTTGGCAACAGCTGACGAATGCATATTTGAAGTTTCATTTCTCAAAAGACCTGTGTCTTATGATTTGGCCCCCATCTAGTTACAACTGTGAAAGCTGGCTGAGAGAAGGCTGCAATCACACCGAGTTTTCTGAGATGTGATGGAACGAGCGTTGGAAGTGATCGTGTGTGGGTGTTGAGCAGCTGGGAGTACATGGAATGCTGTTCAGACAGGTCCAGGATGCTAGAGTATTTTCCTCATGTGAAGTGGCTCATTATCTGGAAAAAACATTACTGGCTGGAAGTCAAAGAAGGGGCCTTTTCATAGGCAGAAGAAACAACATTCCTGGAGAAGACTGCGGGCTTATTTATGCTACCTGAAAGATCAGAGTCTTTCGGGGGATTAACGATGCCGTATCCATGTGGACTGATTCCGACCTTTACAATGCCCTTCACATGCTCTTCTCCTTTTACATGCAGTCATTCAGATAGCAATTCCTGTTCATATTTGTTGGTGAAATACAGCTTTTTCTGTTGACTGTAGAAATAAGTTGCGAAGTTCCTAACCTAAACTGGAATGGATGGTATTTGCAGGTGCCTGCCTGCCTTCCTCCTGCTTCTCATGGCCACCTCACTGTTAAAGTGTTACGGTTGTCTTGGCTTGATTGGTTACAGTTGTCCTCTCATCTGGGTCAAAAGAGATAGGAGATGGATTTCTCCTCTTCTACTGCCTTTTCTAGCATCTCTGTTCTTTAACAGGTGCCCAAAAGCACTGAAACCTTCCAGCCCTAAGGTTCAGCTATCTGTTGCCTGGAATGCCTCCTTTTGTGGAGGAGGGATGAAGTAGTTTTGTGAGGTCAGGTTCTCTTTATTCCAAGCAGCTCCTGCTGGCCCACAAAAAAAGCTGAAGAATTATTAGAAAGGAGATCTAAACTGTGATGAAAATCCCACCTTTCTTGTCTTCTGCTATTGAGTATTGTGTCACTGCACCTCGGGGCCACAGCTTAGCATCTCCCTCTCAGTTCTAGTCTGCCTTGAAGTAGCTGAATTACTTTGCTTGTAGGTTTCTTAATGAAGTTATGTCATCTTACAGATAAAACCCAGCAGTCCGGGATGGGTTTTTATTAGTGGAAGTATCAAACAGTTTCTCTCTTTTGGTACTTTGTCCACATTATTGTAGTGAACCAGTATGATATCTGAATGTATATTATCAGATATGTGGGCCTGATTTGACAAAACTTCATAGATGCACACCATGTTGCCCAAACATACTCAAGCTCCAAAATTTATCTCTGCAAGGAATTTCCTCAGTGGGAGAACTATAGGACATGTATAGAGCATCCACACTGACTGTGTTTGACAAGAGCTATGAGACAGTAGAGAGAGTTTGGACTTCATCTTGTTTCCCTGAGCTGAGGGAGATTATTTTGCTTGGCATGGTGGTAAGCCGCTCACCAAGTTTAACAGCAGATGCAAACCCCTTGCATATGGCTCCTACTTGAGCATTGCTCACACCTCTGGAGGTAATGCTGCTCAAAATCCTGATCAAAGGAGCAGTTTCCAGCTGTGCTATGTTTAAGTGCCTCTTGTAGGAATATGCCTGCATGTCTATGGGTTTGTGTGTCTGCAAACACATTTAAATTCTTCTTACTGAGTATATGGGATCACCCCACTCAATGTTTGGTCAAAAAACCCCCAAAAGTATCCATTCTCTGAGCTTTTCCTTCAGGAAATGGAGGGTATCTGTATTAAACCAGTACTTTAAGTTCCAAGAAGTAATTAAGGGGTGGCATGTGTGTCTTCATTCTTATGTCATATTTTAATTAATTAATGGTTTCATTACGGTACAGCAAGTGAGAGAAGCTTCACTGAAGCCTCTGGACTTAAGCAGCCACTTCTATTCAGGATAAATTAAAGCAGCAGATAAGTTCTTTATCAAATTAGGAAGTAAAACCAGTAGAGTCTGCTTCAAAGCACAGACAAAATGCAAGAAGAAAACTAAGATAATCAACAGGAAATACAACAAAACCAAAACCAGGCATTAAAACACAGCTGGGAACTTTGTAAAAGGAATAAAGGAAGCCTTTCACTTCAAACCTGTATACCAAGGAATGATTTATGGAACGAGATCACCTTTTTATTGGAGCAGCACCACAAATCTAGAGATGAGCAAGGACCAGAAAATGGGAAAAACCAGAATATATTTGGACAGTTCGGAAACTGTCACCAGCAGCAAGGACAAGTTAAGTAAAAGCATCAAAAAAACCAAGTGAAAACAGACATTTGGATTTGAATCACAGTTCTGGAGAATAGGGTAGGGCCAAACACTGCCCATGTTTTTAGCTTCCCCCCCCTAAAGAAAGAAGGGCTCTGTGATCGCACTGTCCATCCATCAGTCTGTCAACCTACCTTCATAATTTGAACCTGCTGGCCAACTTCAAGGAGATCTGACAGAAGGGTCAAGTCAAAATATGCATAGCTCAGCCACATGTGCTGCCTCCTTCTTCACCAGCACACAGGAGAAGTGAACAGAGAAAGGGAAAAACAGAGGGCAGAAGGGGTGTAGGACTTCATGCAGGATGTAGAGATGAATGCACGTGGTCAAACTTAAGCTGCTTTGGTCATGGTCAGTGCTGTGCATCAAAGAAAAGATGCAGTCAGAGGTAAGTGTGTGACAACACTCTTCCTTTCCCGCAGATCATGTTGTCCTAGCTCAAATGTACTGAGAGGCAGAAAAAGCACTTTGTGGAATCTTCTTGGTTCACTTTAGCATCTCTGTCAATAATGAGGACTTTGAAAAAAAATCATTTGGCAACTCTCGAGTGGGATTTGGACCTCTGTGAAGGGAGGCCAAAGATTTTTCTAAGGGTTTGAGGACTTCACGCTATTTCCTTGTAGTTTTATCCAACAGAAGAGGAAGCACCTGGTAATGTGGAAGACCAGAGCTGATCTCCATAAGCCACATAGTTTTGTGTGCCAAGAAACATGTGTTGAAAAAAGAGCCTTGCATTTGTTCTTGAGATTTTTTTTTGCATTGTTAAAAAAATTTAAGGCTGGTCTTTGGACAAAGAAACATCAATAATACAGAAATTAATGGAAGCACATTGTTATTTATTGGGGAAAAAGCCATAAAAGGGGTTTCTGTGACTGTAAGGCAGGAAGGAGTGTCCTCAAAGCCTAAGATCTGCTACAGGAAGGTTAGGACACAGTGGAGGTGGAATAAAGCCTGAGGGTAAAAAGGTTAGTTTCCAGATTCTGTTGTTTGGTTCTTGACAGTTCAGTGCTCAAGTTTCTGTTAATACAATATAACTTGTGTACAACACGGTGGCCACAGGCTAAAATACATTCACTATAAATGTGAGGGAGACCAAATCACATTTGTCTTACATGATAAGAAGTAATCTATTACTAGTTATTATTTGCTTTGAAACGTGGTTTGGCTACTGAATGAAATGGTGTCAGAGGGCTTACTGTAGAAATGAGATGTGTAAAACTTCACTTTAAAGATGTAGTTTGTAGATGTAGATTGGCTGAAGAGGGTGATTTCCTGACAGCTCATATGCAGAGAACAAATGATACCGTCCACTGTGGTAGGAACCACTGCGAAAGCTGCATGCTGTGCTTGGATTTAGGAAAAGAAAAATGGGGAGCAGTTGAAATCTTTCACAGGTCTCTTAAATAAATATATAAATAAATAAATATTCTGTGTCTTTTATATATTCTTTATAGAAAATGTTTCCTACCACTTCTCACTTTGGAGCCTGAGCAAGAGATAAGGGAAACCTCATTAGTGAATCCTGCCAGAAGAACCACCCTGCCTTGATTTTATACAAATTTTACAGTTTCAGCTTGAAAGAGCTGACCTTTGCCAATGAAAATTTCAGGTGTCAGCTAAGATAAATGTACAGTACAACACAGGCAAGTCCCCATCCCTGGCAGTGTTCAAGGCCAGGCTGGACACAGGGGTTTGGAGCAACCTGCTCTAGTGGAAGGTGTTCCTGCCTGTGGCAGGGGGCTGGAACTGGGTGAGCTTTAAGGTCCCTTCCAACACAAACCATTCTATTCTATGAGACATCTAGTCTTGTTTCATTGTGCTACAGTGAAGAGGGGCAGGGCCTGCAAGAGCAAAGGGACTCTGGGAACCATAGATTGGGCTGGGGTAACGCAGCAGTAGGCAGCTGGATCTCAAGGCTGACGCTAACACTCATCTGAGAAGGTACCAGGATTTAGAGATGGTCGCCTGGGGAGGTAGCTTTAGAAAATGACATCAAGTCTTCTTTACAGCAAAGCAGGCAGAAATTAATCAGAAGCAAGTATTCCTCTAACGTTACAGGAGAGTCGAGTGCCCACTGAAGCAGGAAGATGTAAAATACCCACTGGTGAAAATTCTCTGACATGACTACTAAGTGTATTTATTTGTGATCAGTGGATTGTTTTGTTCTGGGCAGCTGTCACAAGCCATGCGTCTGAGGCAATGAAACCAGAGGCCGCTGTCGAACTCCTCACATCTCCGAGGCTGGACTCGTTCCTCATGAGGAACGGTGGAAAGAGCCGTTTGCGAGACAGTCACCGAAGGGCAGGGAGAGAGGCGGCCTGAAGGCTCAGCCGCCCGGGAGCGGGTCGGCGTTCCAGAGCCGTGCCC
>NW_009915600.1:0-7135 GCF_000696875.1 Nestor notabilis | reverse complement strand
ATCCACATCCACCAGCCTCCGTGCCCACGACACCCGCCCGCCTGCGGGGAGAGAGCACCGTGGCACCATGAGGGACCCCTGCGATGCTGCGGGGCTGGGAAGGGGAGCAATGGAGGGGGGCAAAGCGCCAGCAGCAACCACATCAACCCAAACCCACCCAGCAGGACTCACCGCTGGCGGCACTTGCCGGCTGGGATGTTGCCAGCACCATCTGGCATGGGCATGATGCGGGAGCGGGACAGCAGCGGGGATGGCAGCTGGCCTGGGGTGTCCTCGCACGGGTGACCTGCCACAGGCAGAGACGGTGTGAGCAGAAGCCATTCAGTTTTCACTGTCACCCTCACTGCAGCCCTGTAACAGGCAGTTTAAAGCAGGAGCAAACTGTGGTTGCCAGTGATGCTCTGTGAGCCCGACAGCGCTCCCTCCAGAGCAGATACCAACATGCAGCACAGAAACAGAGCAGCATCAGCAGCGACATCTGCAAAGGCCATGCCAAGCGGAGCTGGACAAGGCTCTAAACCTGACAGGTATTTACCCAGCCAACAAATCCCACCCCCGCCCTTCAGGTGCTTTTCAATACTGTTTTTAACAACAGCATTTTGAAATTAAAAGGAAAGGATGCAGGGAAAAACAAGCAGGCACCAAAGCGTGGCTGCTGCCCTGGTGCAGCGTCTCTGCTTCTTCTCTCCCTCTTTTTTCACAGGGTGCAAGTTAAACCTCTCCCTGGGTTTGGATCTCAGATTCTCCTTCCCAGGAGCTTATCATCCCTTTGCAGGCAAAGTATGGAAATGACGATTTCGGATATCTTCTAATGGAGCTAATCTTTCTTCAGAAGATAAGATTTTAGTCGCTGCACATTTACAGGACAGGGAATTAAATATATAAAAGAGAAGCAGCCAGCAGGTGCTGGGAAGACTAATGTTCTTACAAGCACGGTTTTCGATCAGGTACAACCGTGTGCACTGCACACTCCTCCTTCAGCCCTGTGCTGTTTGCTGGCACCTAAACACATGGTGTTGTGCCCACACCACCGGCCTCCCCGCTGCCTTGTTCTGGCACTTGCAGCCAAGTAGAGACCACAAGCACAACCAGGAGCCTTATGTCCCTGCCCACGGCACCCAGGCAAGCGGCTGATGCTGGGATAGGAGGTATCCAGCAAAGGGCATGTACCACAGGGCACCAGTGCAGCACTCAAGCCTTTCAGCCATGTGAGCAGCGGGCTCTTACCAACACTGGCCAGGCAGAGGTGGAGACGGCCCCTCACCACCACGTGCACGCCAAGGGGCCGCAGGGCACCATGCCGTAGAGCCTCCTGGCCCATCACCGTTGCATCTGGCTCGTACTCAGTCGTGGCCACCTCCAGCTCATGGTGTGTCCTGACTGCTGCTTGCCCCTGGCGCAGGAGGGGCTGAGGACAAGGGGTGACAAGTTACTGGGGAGGCCTGGTAGTTAAAGGGTCTGGGTAGAGAGGTCTCGATGTCCTTAGTCTGGGGTTTTAGCCCTAGAATACTGCAGGAGTTCGAGGGAAGTCAGAAAATCAACGTTCTGCCATCACTTTCAAGGAGAAGATGACAAATCCTGCAATCAGGGGCTTGTCAGGCTGACATCAGTCTCAGTTACAGAGGAGTTGACAGCAACTCGATTACTAAAGACATGAGGGAAATGCAACAGCATCTCAACACAGGACCAAAGGAAAAGTCAGACTCTTCCTTAACACCCCTGCATGCTAAGGAGGGGGTCTCCATCTTCAGCAGTCCTGAGGCTTATGGGGAAAGACTTCCAGTTTAACCAATACCTCCAGTTTAACAGCAGAAGACCCAACGAGGAGCAGGGAGTCTCCATCCCAAATGTCAATCTGGAGGCTGTGCTCGGCCAGGTACCGCAGGAACCAGCGCTGTTCCCCGGCACGCAGGAAAGCAGGATCCACCATGTACTTCAGCTGCAAGCCCGGCAGTCCTGCAAGACATGGCATCACCATGGACATGGAGCTTCCTCGGGCACATCAGCTGAGACAGGAAGGTTTTTCTGCTCTGGGGAACCTGTGTGCCACACACCCGCTTCTCCTCCACTTAATGAACCTGTTGGTCAATTAACAAGGTCCAAGGTCCCCCAGGATTGGCACCCTTCCACAAACACTGTCTGTACAGACTCCCCCTCTGACTGCCATTAACAGCTCTGCATGGAGAAGGACCTTCATCAGCCACAAGTGCTTGTGGTGTCCCTCAGGACCAGAATTTAGCAAGACACAAAGAAAAGTCTTCAGCCAAGAGGATCAGAGCTGCTTGCTCCGAGTGGAGCAGAGCTCATGTGTTGCCTTTCTTATCAAAGGTGCTCAGCTGCTGTGGGAGCTGGCAGCCTCGACGTGCTAATCACACCACCACCATCTACCAGTGCTTAACTTCCAGCATGGGACAATTGGAATGCTGGTATATTAGCAGAGGTTTGCTATTAAAGCAGACACCACCCCATTCCTCAGCCCAGGGGCAAGCCCAAATCTGACTGATGAAGAGGAGCAGCCACACAAGGATGTTCAAACCAGAGCTTACCAGTGCTGGGGGTCCCATCCTTGTTCACCTGGACAAGGATCTGTGCTGGCACAGCCAGCCCAGCAGCTGGCCCCCCTTCTGTGTTGACCAGCTGCAGCCGTGGTGTGGTGACTGGTGGGAAGCGGTAGAATTGGAATGTGAGGAAGATGGTCCTTGGCCACGTCCACTCCACACTGCCCTGAGCATCCCTTGAGGAGAAAGAGGGGTTGGATTAGATGATGGCATGGCGCTGCCTCCCCATCACGAGCTCCTTGTGTGTTTGGCACACACCCAGAGGTAAAAGAACAAGAGATGATTGGCAGCATCACAAGTATTTGGACTTCTCTGAAGACAGTGGGCATACGGTTTGCCTTGGCTTTCCAAAAAGCTTTGTAATTCCAGCTGTCTCCTGCCATATGCTGCGACGGAGGAGCCCAGCAAAGACAACACTTTACCTTCGCACAGCACACTGCCATGCACAGGGAAAACCACAAGTGCAGCTTTATCCAGCCAAAGCCACCCCGTAAGTGCCAACTTTCTCAACTCCATCTGCATTTATGGAGAAGCCCTGCATTAAGTAGCTTTTACACCACATTGTGGCTAATGGACACAATCAAACGAACTGGAGTATGACTTAAGAGAGTCCAGAAAGGACAAGAGCATCATCAAGGACAAGAACTCTCCAGGGCTCTGCCTCCATGGACTTCTCCTGTTCAAGCAGGGAAGTGAGTGGGGGGGGGAATTTTGGGAAGGACTCTTCCCCAGGAAGACCCTGGGATGAGCCCACAGAAGGCACCACGCAGCACTGCCATCCCACCTGCTAAAAGCCAGGAACTGCAGGATTATCTCATTCCCTTGCAGAGGGTCAGTTTCCTCCAGCTGCAGGCTGAAACTTGCTGGGTCCGCCGGCTCCGAGATTCCCACTGGCTCCTGGTTGCGGTCCAGGATCTCCGGGAAGCCAGCAGCGTGCAAGCGCGCCAGGGAGGCACGGGACAGCATCGTGTGGGAGCTGATGGACAAACTAGGGTGAGCTGCACTGAAGCAGACGTAGGGGACCCCAACAGGCCAGGCGATGGGGGCACAGGAGCATGGGGTCGGGCCACTGAGCATCACCTGCCTGCCTGCAGCCCCACAGCAGCGATGGGCACCTGCAGTGGGGTGAAGGGCAGTGCCTGCAACTGGTCACCAGCACAGCGCTCCGGGTCTGGCGAGCTCAGGTCAGCCTCCAGGTGAGTGATGCTGCCGTCCTGCCGAGAGCCACGGCCCCGTGGCACCAGGGACCGGCCCCCAGCCCGTGGTGGGGACACTGACAGCTGGGACACCGATAGCTGGGGAGGAGAGCAGAGAGTGTGAGAGCAGCCCCATCCCAGCCCCCCGTGGTAAAGCAGCTCCAGCATCGCTGCTGTGCTGAGAAGTGGCACAGCTTGGCTGCCGGAGGGTTTGCACCTCTGCTTCCTCTTCAGCTGCTGTGCTTTCCCTGGCCAATAGATGACAAAATGCAGCAGGAAGATCAAACCGCTTAATGCGGACTTATGAAGCATTTCATTTCATCAAAAAATATTTGTGTGCATTGATCCCTGCATCAAGATAGAAGAAAAAAAGGCATAAAGAGGGATCTCGGTATTCACAGCTCTCCTTAAACCCTGCTAGCTCCACAAGAAGAAATCATGCATCACTGTCAGTATGTACCAGGGAGTAAGAGTACCCAGCAAATCTGGGCTGACAAAAACCAGAACTGCCCTTACAGATACATCTGGGGCGTGAAAGGAGCTCAGGAATCTTGCCCAGCATGTTACAGGCAGGATCGTTTTTGCTGCCCTGGAGGAGGTGGATTTGAGCAGGACGCTTAGTGCCTCTTGGCTGCAGGAGCCAGGAAAAAGAGGACAGGACCAAGAGCACATCCCCTGGGAATGCCGTGACCCACCGCCTGTGCCCATGGCGCTTACCCCTGGTCCCCGTGGGGAGGCCACCATCGTCGGCAAAGCCGGCAGACCTGCGGAGAGGGGACGGATTGATGCTCAAGTGAACCCTCTGCCACTACTGCACCCTCCACCACTGAGCACCCTCCAATCTCCCACCAGCCTATTTGAATGCCAGGGGTGAAGCCAGCTCAGTGAGGCAGCCACCATTGCTCAGACACTGCTTTGACTTATTTTTCCAATAAGCCTGTTGCCTGGGGGGGTGTAAGCAGCACATTTCCAGATCCATCCGTTATTTTGCTGGGAATTAGGCTAACTCTGTTGCAAAAGGCAGCCAGCTCCAGCATCCCCAGACGGTGCCGCGACTCCCTGCGGCCACGCGGCGCTGCCTAAGCGGGATGCTTAATGAGACGTGAAAGTTTGAGGATACTTTAAGGTTTTCATTGCTCCTCTTATTTCTTGTCACTCTCTTCAGCCTTTTGTGCCCCAGAATGGTACAAACATCATCGTGTTTGGATTTGGCTGCTCGGCTCGTGCGCCAGCACAGATGAGCTCGCTCTGCCGCGGGCCCTGCAGAGCAGACCAGGGGCACAGATGTTCCATCTCTGCATCCACGTGATGCCGAGACCTCATTTTGCTTCCACCACTGTGTATATTCCAGCTATTTCATGCTGACTGCTGTGCAAAGGAAACCACCCTGCCTGCCTTGCATCTATAATAGCAGTTTCTTTCCACGAGGATGGCTCGGGCCAGTGTTAGGAGGTGAAGGATGGATCCATCAGCACCACCAGCAGCTGAGCTGATGGATGAAGTGCTTGGTCTCCCCTGGCCAAAAGGGCCAGATGGCAGCATGTTTTCCAACAGAGCCCTACAAAATGTTAATCAACCGCTCCTCCAGCAGGTTCAGGATGCAGGCTGGCTCTCACCTGTGGCCACTCACCGCATGAGATCATCACTGCACTTCTGGTGGCTGTGCCACCAGTCCCCCAGAGACAGGGAAACACACCAACAGCTCATCCCCTAAAGTCACCTTGCTAGGGCATCTCCCCGCTCTGGGCACCCCATCCACACGCCAGCACATTCACGCTAGGCTGGAGCATACCAGTCCAGTGGTGGGCTGGAAGCACGCTTACTTCTCCCTTCCCCACACTGCAACTTCCCATCCTGGCCACTGCCAGCGGAAAGGTGTCCAGGAAAACCTTTCAAGCAGCACCAGGAAGGCACCAGCAGCAATGCAGCCATGCCACAGGGAGCCTAACCCAGCACGGCCCCAGAGCCCTTCACTTCACCTGAAACTTAGTGCTCTAAAGCCCATTCCACCAGCAGACCCAGCTCCTCGCCAGCAGGAAGCCAGCACTCCCTGCAGCAAAGCCATGGTGCCACTCTGCCATCTCGTGGAAGGCACGGCAGCTCTGGAGCTGGCATGGGGACAGACACCCATGCACCGGCACCACCCCGACCCGCGGGCTGGCACTGACCGCTCACCATGAGCTAGAGAAGCTCATAAATGTATTTAAAACACTGCCAGGAACCTGGAGCATCACACCAAGACCTGTGTGGGAAGCAGAGCAGGAGCAACGCTGCAGAAAGGGAAGCTTTGTTTCCCACTGATCACAACAGGCAGGATTACATGGAAACAAGCCAGAGAATTTCCAGGAGCCCAGGGGCATGGCCTCAACTCCGTGCCCAAACCCACACCAGTTTTTTGTTTTCTCTCCTACACCATGGATAAACGCATCCCTGCACACACACACCATCCAGTTTTCCCTGGAAACACACTGCCAGCACCAGGAGATTATTTTTTCCCTTCACCCCATAACTGACATTCCTCCTGTCTTTGTATCTGGAGGGATTCCAAGTCTGGAGGGATGAGCAGCAGCACTGACAGAGAGCAACATGCTACTGGTGCAGGCGCTGCACCCATCCACCTCTTCTGGCTGCTGAGCACACAAGCCCAAACGTCATCAGAGCGACCCGGAACGGGAGGAGGCTGGAAATCCATGAGGATTCTGCACATGGAGCAGCGCTACTATCACAGGGGACATTTGCAAGTTAAAGTGAGAGCTGAATTCGACTCAGTGGGAACTTGGTTCCTCCTGGTAATTCACAAGCTGCTCACTGCACCCCGCTGGAGCCACGTTCCCCCCCCCAAGCAGACACCAGCGCCACACTCTATATTTTAAATGTCAGTGATCTGGAAAACACTCACTCAGCGACGGCGTAGGAGGCTTCTCCAACTTGTCCCTGCCTTTACATAGGATCTCTGCAGCAGTTACAACATGTTCTTCCGAATCAGTGGAAACATGGAATTGGACAGTCCCGGACTCCACGTGCTTCCCCTGAAATTGGAAGTGAAGTACTTTTTACTTACTGCATGTTTGTGGTAACTGAAGTCAAGTAGAACTGGACACCAAGTACACTTCTACCAGTGTAGTGCTCGCTGGCAAGGGGTGGGAGCAAGGGGTGGCAAGAGGTGTCACCCTCCTCCCATCCCTCTCCATTCACCCCCGGGTTTGCAGGGAGCTGCCCGGGCACCTACCAAGGTTTTGGCAAAGAGCCCCCCCTCGCCCCAAGCCTGCCCAAGCCCCCATGTATTTGCCATGCAGAACCATCCCTCACCTTGTGGGAGCTCCTGCTGCCCAGTGGGGTCCGGTACACCAAGGTCTGGCAGGGGCCGCGGCGGGCACCACC
>NW_009915599.1:692-897 GCF_000696875.1 Nestor notabilis | reverse complement strand
CCCCAGGACACAGCCTGGAACTGCTGGGACAAGGGTCCTGCCAACAGCAGCAGCCACCGCTGGAGGGGGACAGAGCCCCAGGACAGAGCCCCAGGACGTGCAGTGCCCTGTGTCCCCATCCACCTCCTCCCCATCCCATCTAGTTCCCGTTCCACCTCGTCCCCTGTCCCATCACCTTCCCATCACCCTAAACTCACCTGGACGA
>NW_009915599.1:0-202 GCF_000696875.1 Nestor notabilis | reverse complement strand
TCTCCATCCCCTCCTCCTCGCTCCCAGCCTCTGGAGCTGGCTCCAGCGCTGTGAACTTTGGACTTTAATTCCTCTCTAAAGACCTTTCCATAAAGGACAACGGAGGGAAGGAAACCCCCGCCTGGGCCCGGCTCTTTCATGGAGCTGCTTCGTTTCCATCCCGCCAGCTCGGCCTGAAAGGGGCCATAGAAACAGCCCCCGG
>NW_009915598.1:5761-31047 GCF_000696875.1 Nestor notabilis | reverse complement strand
AGAAGGAAGAGATGGGAACTATTTTGAAATAGAAACCAAATGAAAAAGATTCAACTACCAAAAAACACTTTTGGGCATCAGAACCATATGAAAAGAAGTGTTGCTCTGGAAACAGAGCCATAATCTTAAACACAGTGGTCACTATCCACTGACCAGTATTTGCAGCATTACACACACACTTTAAGGACATCTCCAAACCAAGACATTACACCCAGCGGAAAAGCACTTTCCTTTTTTAATTGCTTTTATGAATCATCACTAACATCCGGACACTTCATTTACTAGAGTCCAGTAACCTTGTTTTTCAAAGACAAACCTAAGGGCCTCCAGGGTGGCACCAAAAAATAGAGGCGTCATCCTCTTTTGATCACAGCAATGTATTTTAACTTAGCTCGCTGCTTTGGGATCCTTCATGCCAGGCATGACAGAAGAAAACACCAATGGCAGCATCACAAGGCACTGTGACAACCAGGAATCTGAAATCTCAACAGAGAAAGTTTGAGGGGTTTCCACAACTCGTATTTCTCTTTTGTTCTGGTTTTTAATTTTGGAGTGAAATAAGCACAACTGAAAGAGGCCTGAAAATTGTTCTCATATTTAAAAAGGGGCCAAGTCTCTGCAGTCCTTTTAGTCCTGAGCATGCCTGTTCATACTACTAATGTGAACAGATTAGGAAGGAATAGTAGTAACACCAGCATTGGGGATCAGTTCAGAGCAGCTGTAAGGTACACACTTGTCCACTCTGAACTGCACCAGTTCTTCTTTCATGTGCTACAGGCTATTTAACCAGTAACTTATAATGTTTGGCTGCTACCATGCTGAGGTGGGTATAAATAAATTGGTATCCCCTTCACTAATCCTCTTAGGGACCTGTTTTGCAGGAAAAGTTCTTGCAGAAATGGAGTGAGAGGAAGTTTGCAAAGTGAAGCTGGAAAACAGAAAGGAAGAATGAATTTAATCACGGAGACAGGTTTGAAGGAAGAGGAGACCTTGGTAGGTGCACAGTTACAGCAGACAGCAGAGTAAAGACACATTGGTTTTTCTGACACCAATTGGAATTTGCTATTCAAAGAAGACACATAGGAGAAGGGATCCTCAGCCAGAGAGGATGCTTTAGGGACTTAAGTATTAACTATAAAACCTTAAGTCCTTTTTGAGACAAGGCAATAACTTCACTCTAAACAAACTATACAGAGATCATTTAGGAAGTATCTTTAAAGTAAGAGTAATGCCTCTGCTGTATGGACAGCATATATGATAATACGTGACGACAGTTTACAAATGAATTAAATGTCTTCAGTGGACTAAAAAGTTTTTACTAATACAAATGAAGAATTCAAACAATGTGAGCAAAGGCACAAATTCATAGCGTGGGGCACACCCATGGAAAGCAAAGTTGGGCAAAGGTGTCGTGACTTGAGTGTTGCCAGGACAATGTTCTATCAATCAAGGAGTTTGACAACCAAAAGCTCCTAATTTAAACCTCACTGGTTTGTCTACCATTGTCCAATTGCACATCAAGTCAGTGGTAAAATCACTTCACCTCTTCCTACCTTGCTTCCCCATAATATAGAACCATCATGACAATGCTTACCATGTCCTTGGAGTGTTTTGGAGGTCCTTGGAAGCAAGCTGCTATGTCCAGATTACTTTTGTTATCCTCATCTGCTACCCTGTTAGTCAACAGAGAGGATGGAGTGTGGTTGAAGGTCACGTAAATTCCCTTTCATCACCAGCAATTCCTTTTAACCTGACTGACTCACCAACTTTCACCTCCCAACCCACCAGGGCATACGTTAGCAAATTACCTTACCCAAGCACTACTCTGACAGCACCACAGCTTAAATAGTGGCTGTTGTATTTTCTCTCCATCCCCCAATTCTGCTAGCAGGTTTCTCAGAGATCTTTGAGCTCCAACTATATCAATCCCTGGATAATGGTGACCACTTAAAATAATAAGGTGAGAAAGTCATAAACCAATTCAATCCTAAGGTGAGTAAGGCCAGCAAAAAGCAAAATGAGGCAGTGCTGTTCACCTCCTGGTGAGCAGGGCCTGGTGGAAAGCCCTGGAATACTGCACCATTCCATGCCCTTACTGCAAACTAAGTTTAGGGAAATGGGAAGAGTTCAACAAAAGGACAGCTGATATAATAGAGGGATTTGGAAAGAAAGGTTACAGGGATGAATTCATCCCATATCAAAGAAAGACTATGAGAAGTGGGAACACAGTAGCAAGAGTTATGTGTGTTTTGCCTACGGGGAGTTAACAATCTGCCCCTATCTGTGAGCTCTCCTATACAGACCGGATTTAACTGAACTCAGAAACTCTAGGTGAAACTCGAAGTTATGTGGATGAAGTCACGCAAAAAAGTCATCTACTCTTGCATGATTTTCCATTTCCATATCACATAAAGCACCTGAAAACCCTCGTATTTCACATGGTTTCGGGTTCACCAAGAGTTTCAAATAGGACTCGATTCACTAAAAACATAACGAAAGCTTCAGGAACCTCATTTAAAATTTCAGATAAATCTAACCTGGTTTTAGTTGGTGACATAATTTCTTAAGGTCTGAGGCTTCATACTCTGACAAACTTTGAAGTATTTCAATTACTAAGTGATGGAGCTATGTTAATACGTTAACCTACAAGGTTGCTACAGAAACTTCCTGGCTGGTCAACATTTAATGCTTTCTTAAAATTGACTTGAAATTTCAATAGAATCATTGTATGAAAAAGATGGTTTGTCTCAATCAAGGGGATTTTTCTTATTCTGAAAAAGCCAGTAAAAATAATACATGTTAAGGCTGGTCAATTAGAATCTCAGCTGCTGAACGTAGACTCAACTTCAGAAACATGCATAAAGCTCGGGGACGTTTTGGGAACCTGACCTGGCAGGAAAAGTAGAAAATTAAATTAAAACTAGAAATCCATGCAACTAAGAGCTAGAATGAATTCTATTTCAATAGGAAAGAAGTGGTAGGGTCAATCTGTAAACAAGACATTGTAATTTAGAGATTGGAGGGCTGGCTGCCTGCAGTCCACAGATCTCATCTCCTCCATGAATTCAGTGGGGACCCTTAGTCCTGCAGTCTATTTCCAATTCTCCCCTGCATAAACCCAACAAAAACAGGTAATGGAACTATTGCACATGAGAAAGGAATTGTGGCTCTGAGTCTTAATGTTGGTAAAGAGCCCTGAGAGCTTACAGGAACTTGAAGAACCTTAAAGAACAGTCACCCTTAAATATCCCCCCCAACTCCTGTCACTCTTTAGCCCTTTTCACCAGCACTGACTTTCTGTTTAAAGAGAGGATAGAATTATTCAAAAGAGAAAACAAAGAGATATTTTAGGTTTTTAGGTTTTCTAATACTCCAGCTACAGCCTGCACTTGGCACAATAAATAAATAATTAAACAACACATGAGGGCATATTTCTCTCAATAAAAAGATACTTGTCTCAGCCACTGCTGAATAATTAAACCAAAAGGTAGGACACCAAAATGCTTTCTACAGCTGATTGGTGGGCCCAAACCACCGATCCCTGCAGAGGGACAGGCAAAAGCTGGTGCAGAGCCAGCCGGAGGAATCCCAGATCAGTGGTGACGACAGTGGTAAGAACCCAAAAGACCTGTCCCTATTCCCAGTCCTGCCGCTCAACGAGCTAAGTGGCTTGGGCAAGTCTCTCCATCTCTTTGTGTTTCCTCTTCTGTCTGCCTTATCTGTTTAGACTGCAAGCTCCTGCAGACAGGGGGTCTCTTCTCAGAGGGTGTCTACAGGATGCCAAGCCATTTAGGTATTGCTGTCAAAGAAGTAACAGGCTTGGGCACTTTAACATGGGTGAAGCCTGAACGCAAGTCTAGTCACCCTTCCCTCTTGTGAAACCAGACACAGAGGTCTTAGCATACAGTAACTTGTTTCCAGTTGCTTCACTGGTGATGAGAGTGTATTAAAAATTAGAAAGCCACATATTAGGAGGCATGTGACAGAGAGAATGAATGTCAGAATGCAAGGAAGACACGGCAACCTCTGAGGACTTACGTTTGACCCATCAGACACTGCTCAGCCTCTGCATGCCAGAAATAGCAGTGGGACGCAAGCGCAGCAGCCAGTCTCCCCAGTCCTGGTGCCAGTCCATACTGCTGCATCATTAATGTTGCACTGCAGGCTCTAGCACACACTAAACTTAGATTTAGTTCGGTTTATAATGCAAAAAGACCTTTTGATGAGCTACAAAATGAAGAAAACAAACAGAACGATCTGAATATCAGATTATTTCACTTATAACAAATGACATTAATTAGGATTTTTAAAGTGTAATAACATTTTCAAGTTGATTTTGAACAAAAAGAGTATTAGATTGTAAATAGAGTCAGCTTTAACTCTGTACATCTAATGAATGTGTATATCAGCATGGAGGTAGTCCATATGAAACATTTCTTCATAAAGATCTACAGTATGCTCACCTGCAATTCCAGTATGACAAGCAACATGACTGCCTCTGCACAATTCACATAGACAGTTCTTTATGAGGAACAAGGATCTCTATTTTATATACAGTGAATAAACACAAAGACTTATCCAAGATCCCATAGGAAGTCTGTTAGCAGAACTTCAGGGTCTGCACCAATGGCTTAATAAAAGAAATAATAACTGTTCCACTGTAACGGTGGATGCTGTGCATGGTCCTCACCCCATTAATAATAAAAGAATACAGGCCCCAGGAGCTGAATACAAACAAGAATCCCTTAGAGTGAAGACAACTTGAAAATTACAAAGCTAATTCACCTGGTTTCTCAGTGAAATCTGGACTCATGTTTCACAGGAACAACTCACAGTAAACACCTATTCCCTAGGTACATGTGGCCGCAGAGAACCATGATCCTGACCCTGGTGCACAGAGAAACACCTCCCAAATGAGCCTATACCTGAGATGATTCAGTAGCAGCACTTAATTCTTATGATTAGACACACACAAGCAGCCTCCTACTTCATGTTAGAACCAACTGCCCACATGGAAGCAACTGCAGCAGCAGGTCCCAAGTCATTACTTGATCACTTTCCTGCTTAATTGCTATTTTTAATTACTTGCATGGCAACAAAAAAAAGTCAATCTAGGAATGGAAATCCATTCTTTGAACAACTTCTGCCTTTTTTCTTAGACGCAAACTACTGCTATATAAGCCATTCCTGATTAATATGGGGCCCTCATGGGAAAGCCACTGCCTGTCTACTGATTTAATTTCCTACTTCTTCTCCTCTTCGACTGACAATTCAAGTCCCTAAAAAGTAAGGGCAACAGATCTCTTATTTTATCATTACAACATGACAGTGTTTTTTCCCCTTGCTATTTTCCTTCAGGAAAATATATTATCACTACATTTGCTCCTCCGTGTGGTGGGATTTCTTAAATAAAAATGTATGTTATATATATGTATGGACTTGGAACCAGAGCTGCTTTAGCCTATTAACTATCCAGATTTGCTTCAGACTTGGCCAGCCACCTAGAAAACCTGCCAAGACCTTTCTGGCAGCCTTTTCCCAACAGTTCCAGGAAAACATGGAATATTCAAAGAATTTTAGGGCCTCCCAGTTTCGTTTGTCACCACTCCTCTTGCCCACTTAAAACTAAATCACAGGCAAATTGCTCTAATGCCCTATTAAAGATTTAAAAATGGCCTTCTCCACAGAAGGGTATCTGAGGACAAATCTGCGTTGATATATAATGCAAAGCCTGTGTTAATCTGTAATGCAATGTGGCATGAGGTAGACCAAGGGCTTCACGACAAGTAAGGGAGCTGCTTTGCAAACTTGGAACTTCCCAAGTGGAGTTTTTAAACCTCTCTCAGATAACCAGGCAAAGGAGAGATTAATTTTATCCTCGTCATTAGCAAATTACTGTTGAGGTTGCAGCCTAATACAAGAAGCAAACAAAAACGTGAACAGTTACATCAGAATTCACTGGCTCTATGGGCCTCAAGGCACTGTTTGAGCAATGCTGTTACAGATAGAATTGCGTTCCATTGCCAAGAGCTTGTCTGTAAGTTAACTTACAGATTTCAAGATCACCAAATGACATGATTCTCTGAGAACTTTGCAATTAAAAATTACCCCTCTATTGGAATATAATTTTTGGAATACATATGTTGGAATAGAAACAAAACAGAGCATCATAGAATCCCTTTCACTAGTGATTCCACCAGCAGAGTATGGATATCCTCCTCTTTTACTGAAGAAGGGAGAAATGACAGTTTCTTAATTCTGACAGAAAGTCCCAAGTAGTCACTTTATGAAATGCAGCCACCAACATAAGGATTTATTACAGCACCATGGTTACAGACTGCAGACCAGTGACTTCTATCCTAGAACCCTACGTGATTCATGACATGATTCAGCAGTCTTAACTACATCATTGCTAACACAGTAAGTAGTGGACACTGATTTTAGTTTTTCCACTAAGACCCACACTGTTTAACTTCTCATTAAATAACTATTCTCACATACACATGCAGGGAAACACGTGACTGAACTATCTTAGGGCTCTTATAAATTAAGTTCTCCTTTCACGTTTCGAAAGCTCTTGGAAGGGCAATTTCCAAAATCAAATTAAACCACAAGATGTGTAGCAGAGAGCAATCGAGTCTCGCCTTCTTCCTTTCCCATTTCCTTCCTGGTTTTACTTCTCTTCCTCTTTTTTTGTAAATCCTGTCCTCCAAATCTAACAACCTCATTTATTAAAGGAAACAGAAAGCCAAAAGGAAGCTGTGGCATCTGACAGACTGCAAACACCACTACTGTGAACAGCTCTCATGCCACAACTGCTATTCCTTGTCAGAAGAGATGAGAGGCCACTTCAAACACAAGAAAAACAAACTTTAAAATAAATCCACATCAATGGCATTAATCTGGGAATGGGTTTGACATGCTATTTACAATTCCTTAAATCTCACTTAGCTTGCTAAGGAATAAGAAGGGTCTGCCTACACTCGTCACTGACTGTAGCGACCCCAGAATCAGCACCAACGCAAGCTGCTGCAACCACAGATCTCCAGTACCAACGTGGAAGTGCCAGCAGGGCTGTTGCTAGTGCAGCACCACACCTAAGTTCATCACATCCCAGAGCAGTCACTGACAGCTAGACCATATCTGCATGACATGGTCTTGCATGGTGGAGACCAGCTCCACCCTCATACTGAAAAGTGGGTGTGAAAGCAGAACCACATGTAACCCTCTCACTGTTTCGGAAACTTTAATTACTTCTGGGTAATACAAGGGTTCCAAGAAACATTTTTAATGAGGAAGGAAAAGGACAGAAGATATGTTTAAATGCAGATCTGCAATCCAAGTGACCTGGCTTCTGTACACAGCCCTCCAATGGTATGCTGCCTGGCCTTGGATAAGTCATTCACCTTCCTCTGCTTTCATTTCTGGACAGTGGTCATGCAATCCTTTCCCACTGCATATGGTAGCCATACATAACTGTAGGTGGTCTATGCCACTGGATAACTGTTACTAATACTGCTGTATTGCAGTTATTCAATATGCAAACCCAAGTGAAGGCCAAACATCTGTCAACCCTTCACTTTTGTTTGTCAGTTGCAAACTGAGTGCTTAATCCTCTGCAGAAGACACACTGGGTCAGAATCCTGACTTCTCTAACATACCTTCTCCAATAGTGACAAGCATTGGAGCCTTTGGACAATCAGGAGATGTCTTTCCCACTGCTTCTTCCCTGATGTTGAATCACTGCACTTCATTGGAAACTTTGAAACATGAAGTCTAAACTCAGTTCTAAAGTTATCATAACGGCTTAATGTAATTCTGTGTATGGTTATTAAAAACATAAGTATCTAATCCATTCTAGATTTACAAACTTCCCATTAACTTCTAAAAGCAATCAGCTTCATCTTTTAATTAAACTGGTGGAAAAGAATTTGTTTTAAAAACATTTTTAGGTACAGCTCCTATGCTGCATGCCTTACTGTCTTTGGTCCCAATAATACAGACAGTGCTCATACGAATTTCACATCAACATCATGCAGGGATTAATCCATCTGTATTTATATCAGGATCAAGCCCTAAAATGTTCATAAAAGCTTCCAATCAAATATAAAGTTTGAGCTTTATATATGTACTGGATCTAGGAATAACAGGCAACAAGGTCTAGTTGCCTATCAAGAATTCAGCGAGGAGTAAACAAAAGGGGAAGAAATATCTGTCTTTACCAACCATTTGCCTGACTGGTGATGGCTTTTTTGGACATTGACAGTTGCATGTGTAAAAAATGGCCCATTCACAAAACAATACTCTTACACTACAATTGTTAGAAGTGACATTTACATGTCACTGTTAATTATAAATTACTTGATCCTGACATTTCCTTAATACATTATGAAAGCCCTAATGAAACCCTACAAGCTGCGTGTCACACCTGTAACAAAGACAAGCTTAGAGAAATCACAGCCTTGTCATCAGACTTTGGCAAAGGGTGGAAGGAAAAATGGCAGCACACGTGAAGCAGACCCAGGAGGGGCAAGGGAAAACCCTGCACCACAAAATGTGCTCCTCTGGGGCAGTAGTTTGGCTGCCTAAACGCAGGAACCTACAAGAATGTAGATGGAAAACAGAAATCAAGGATTTTTATAGCAGCCTATAGTACCTATACTGCTCTTGAACAGTACTTCTGGATGGGGTCTTGAGTGAGCTTGCACATTAGAGGTGGCTGGTGTGAGGCAGAGAATGGGTCCAGCCACTAGTGTGGCCCCTGCCTGCAGGATGACAGCTCTTTCCCATAGGTAAGTGGCTTCATTCTTAGCAGTGGTAGCAGCTTCCTCCCATCTTTGAAGGAAATCATTGCTTGGAGTATGTCTAGCCAGTGGTATTGCATTTGCAGTACACCTCAGATAATCGTGGATCACCTAACTGGGGAGGAATCTGAGAAGAAAGCAGGGAGACATGTTGGTAAGAAGTCGCTGCATGTAACATGGTATGCAGTATTTCAATTCCTTTCCATATCTGCCCCAGAAACCTGATTCTTATTTAACCAAGAAACAGGGCCATGACATTGCACAAAGAGGCTAATTTCACCCTATTGCATGTAAGACATTATTTGCTTGGGGAGAATACGTTTTATATTTTGAATATATAAATCTAAGTATATGCAACTGGGACCGCCTGGAGCAGAGTCAGGGCAAGTAGAAGTCTTGTCTTGTTTAAAGAAAGAAAGAAAGGGGGTGGGTGTTTCCAAAGAAAACATTCTGGATCTTCCTCTGCTATGGGAAATTTCCAGATGTCAGATTTCCTTTCTGTTCCTGTTTAGAGTGAAAGCTTTTCTCACAAGGTTAAATCCAACACCACACCTCTAAGAGTTTATCCCTGGCTGAAGTCTGAATGGATATAGAACTTATCTCAAAAACTCATGTGGGAAATGCTGAACTTCACCTGGTTTCATATCTAAGCCACCAAGCTATGAAAAGGGAAAAGTAAGAATGAGAAGGAAAAAGAGAGATGTGTGTTCAGGTCTCTGCTCCGGCCTCAGACTATTCATTTTCAATACAAGAGTTCCAGATATTGAGCTGGTCTCTACCAGCTAATTCTTTCATTTTCTAGTTGCATTGTGCATTGTAATCAATATCTACATCTAATTAAAGGACATCTGTTTTCCTGTATAGGTTATACTTCTTGACTCTAACACACACACAAAAAAGAACTTCCTTCTTCAGTAATTTATAATTTCTGAAGGAGAGAGTAGCAGCATTTCTGAGGTCTGGGCTTTCAATCTGTATAATGAAATTGTCTTATTTTTAACTGTCTGAGCAGCTTTCAAGCAGAAGCGTGTTAGAATTCATATTAATTTGTGCAGTACCCTATCATCATCATAATTTAGCTCACAAGGTTGCTGTGCTTGGAATTCCAGTTATGACATGAATTCTATACATTTTATACAAATTTATAAATGGCATCAATAGAACACTTAGGGCCTTATTCATTAAACAATGAGTCATTCTGGCATTCCATTCTATTTCATCCCAGTTCTTACAAAACTTTTATGTACAAATTTGACTGTACTTAATGCATCTGATTTAGCAGCAGAAGTGTTGCAGCATAGTTTCAGCTGGGTGTGGAAATAGATGAAAGCCATTGTTTAAGGAAAAAAAATCCCTGTAACGGTGAAAGTCTCTGAGTTCCAGTCTCCTTTCCAAAGGGACCACATTCAGGTCCCAGGAACAGCCCTTGCCTCGTAGCCAGGTGAAAACACAGACGCGAAAGATAATCTGAAATGGTGCCAGTATTTTCCTGCTGCCCAGCAAACCAGAAAAGAACTACTTATGAATACAACACTTCAGTAGTTATTCTTGACAGATAATTTCAGTGGTACACTACAAGAGGCTTGTAGGCTTCCCTTGGTTTGCAGTTTATGATTGTGGCACCAATAAACTAATGATGGTGCAGCACCACAACATGAATTTTTCTCTTCCTAGAGCTTCCAGATGGACTGGTTATATTTTGGATGTGTGCACATTTAAATGAAAACTGAGTTGAAACTGAAAAGATTAAGCCAAAACTAAGCCCTTTCACCTATTTTTCAGGAATGCATCTGTATTACAAATAGTGGCTAACGCAGCAAAATATAGGACCCATTGTTTGGTAAATTCTATCTTAATCTAGGCAGAGCACATATAAATAGCAGTGAAGTCATGATGGTATGGGTTTTAGCATGCTCTAGCAACTGGAGTACAAAGTCTTCAGGGACATGCTGGTTACTAGCCAGTGGGAATCTGTTTGAACTGTTCTCATTACTTCATTCAATCCAGTTAATTCAGGTAAACTGGCATATGCTGCAAACCACTCTCCATTTTATAGTTTGGATACCTCAGCACATATTACCTTCTCTTTGTCCTTTCAACCTTTTTCCTGACTGCTGGATATATGGCTGTGATTTCTATCATTTCTGCAAAGCCTGCTGGAGCAGAATAGTCTTGGAAGTCCCCATTCCTCTATCAACTCTGGCTGGGATTGGAAAATAGTCTCAGAAGTTGTTGGGAAGAAAGAAGGCACAGATACACAAGTGTACATAAGGCAAACGAGCATGCTAGCTGTCTTTTCATTGGAAGCCATTCCAAGACCTCATCATTCCTCAGATGCTTGCAGTTTTCTTCATTACGTATATAAGCATCAGTGCCTATTTTTGGTTTTTATCCTTAATAAGTCACAGTAAATTTGGGATCCATTTCACTACTTGTCCTTGTACATTAGGACACTATCTACCAAGCAATCGCCATACCAAGAAAAGCACAATACTATCTATACCCATTGTCCATAAGGGAGAACAGGGATGTGTGCTTAAGTGTACCATCTCAGTTTCATTAATTCTCTCACCATGAGATTTCTAGTACTTCACTTTATGTTACAGACTTAAAGGATCAAAAACAAGATCAAAGTTTACATTTCATCATCACAGGACACACAGTTTTTCTGGGAGGTAGATGGTTTCTTTTTCATTTTACATTCCAATGGAAATGTTCTCTGAAAAACAGTTGCTATCTCCCCAGCTATTCACAGGCTTCACTGAATAAAAACTGGGAATGGAACAGTAATGGAAAATAAGGAAAATAAACCACTTTTGTCTGTTCATTGCCCAAGCTGAGAGAAACAAAACTGGCAATTAAAGAAACTGTTTAGGGCGAGCCACCTTCCTTTTGCTTCCTCCTCTTTCAAGCTACAGCTCATGAGTTGTTCCTTTACTCATTGCAAAAGGTCCATAATTGTAACACTGCCACATTCTCCTGGAAATCTATTTAAATGGCATATGATAGAAGCCATATGATAGAAGCTTAATTACACAGAGGGCATATGGAAGGCATATGACATAAGGACATATGGAAGGCATATGATAGAAGGGCATCCGAGGACATATGATGGATGTCTAATTAATTGACAATACATTCCTCTCATCAGGGGGAGAGCTGGAATGCTATTTTATTCAGAAGAAAAATATGCACATCGAATTATGTTTACCACTGACCATTCTCCTTTTTAATTATTATTCCTTGTTCTTTGGAACGAGGTAGATCATTTGAGTTACATAGTGTATGATTAACAAAGTAGATAGCCACAAGTGTGTGTGTTAGTATAGACAACTGCTATTTTTGGACCTTATGAAGTTCCCTTATACCTGTGCAAAGCAGAATCAAAATGTTACCACCAAAAATGAAGAGAAACTGTTCTTACTTGAAGTTATTACTGCCCATTTATAAAGCTATTCCTAACCAAACAGGTTAAAAATAATAAATCAATCCTTATGGAACAGCTCTAAATTGGATGGGAATCAATGCAGCTTGTGGATTTACAGCTGAAAATTTGCACTTCCATCTGCAAAAAGATTTACTGGGGGGAAATAAGGTAGTGCCTAAAATGTGCTAAAAAGATTCCTCTTTTTTAACCACCTGCATGTGTTTAGTGCATGTGCCTCTGTGGAACACAGAAGCTGCGTTGTGTTAGCCCGGATGCTTGCCTTGTCCTAAGGAACTGCAGAGTTATAAACCATGGTATTGATATCTGTAACCTCTTTGAAAACAAGATGAAATAAAATCCCAGTAATCCACTCTTTAAATAACCAATAATTGAGCACTGGGCAACGCTCGAGAAACCAACAGCTTCTCTTTGTGTTCAGTAAACAAGGATTTGCAGATATTAAAGTACCATTTTACTCGAAGAATATTTCTCTGAGTTACTTAGATACCTTGAAATATTGTTACCATTTTCACACTTTTAGATTAGCCTAATGAAAGAAATCCTGTGCCTCCCCTTTACTTTTATACACTAATTTAGAAAGTTTACCCATTAGCAGTCTTTCTTATTTCTGGGAACTCAAAAACTCTTGCCAGAATTAGTCATATATATATATATATATAGTTGAAATACATAACAAAGCTCATATTCTGGGCCCTGATCAAGCATTACAGCCACCATTTTCATCCAGGTAGCGAGGGGACCTGAACCCTGAACACTGCCAACATGAAGATCTTGACTCTTGTGTTCAGACTTCGCTAGATAAATGCCAGAGTTTCAGAGGGGGGTTTAGGCATCAAATACTTTGGTAAATAAAACTGTAGATTTCAATAGCAGCTAGGTATATATGGTATATTTCCTGTGTTTTAGACTTGTAAGATGTATTAGGAATGTGGTCTTTTGCCCAGATTTGCTGGCTCAGCGTGTGCTCATTCTCCATACAGCTCCTCCACAAAATATGGGGTGGTTGCACAGCTCCTTAATCCAAACTGCTGTGAGGAAGAAGCAAACCACCCCTACTGGATGTGCCCAGAGCTACAGCCTTTGAAACACCTAATGTAACTGATACAAGCCTAACAATAAAACCGTTAAGAATCATTTTAGCTGACTGTAATCACTAATGGATATTCCCTAAGAACAGCTCTCCCGAGGACTATGTAGATTTAGGTACTTTCACAGAAACCCTTACAGACTTTATCTGGAAGCATCAGCACCAGCCTCCTACGCTTCCTGAGAGACAATGAATGTGCCAGGTCTCGTACTGCTACCGGGCACAGCCTTGTTTAACTCCTGGTGTAGAACTAACCGAACCAGTCAAAGACTAATGGAAAGGGAAACCTGCTTACACATCTCAACAGCAGATACAATACAGGACACTTTTTATGTTACCTTTGGAGACTTCTGATTGCTGACCGTGAAGGCAAAAACACTGATAAGTTGCCATGGTGCTTTTTAGAAATGTTACACATTGCGCTGCTCAAATGCTAATAAAGGAAGACAAGCATTACTAGTCCACTGAATGTGCTAAAAACTCAATAATACAGCACCCATAGGTAAAAAATGCTGAGAGAATGAACATTTCTGAAGTTCTAGAGAGGCAGAAGAAAAGAAAAAGGTTTTCCAGCTCATCTTACCTGCTCTTTCCTGTTCCATGTGTCCAGAGCAAAGATTGCTGAGGAATTATGGTCGCTCATCACGCCGTTCTGTGCAAGACCCAAGGAAAGCTAGGAGGTTGTACAGTTATCTCCCTTGGTGTAATTCTAAACTATACAACCTACTACCTCAACCTGGATGCATGCAGTCAAAAATGCTGAAAGCTACCCACCACTCCACAGCCGACATAAATGTCAGGGTTTCTAGTTAAAAAAAGTCCTTGGAATTCTCAGTGTACTAATTTAGAAGCAATAAATGCTTTGCTGGTGAAAAGACACCAAACCCAAATGCAGCTCCCCACACTGCATATGTTAATAGATAAGACACAACGAGCTGTGGTTATTACTGCTAGAGAGAGACAAGATCACGGTCACTTCTTTTCACACAAGAAGGAATTTTGTCCCTGGCCAAAGAAGCACTTCTCCCGCTCCACAGCAGATGCATCTGTACTACACCTCAGAACATATACACACATTACTGTAAAGCACTTTAAGAAGGCTTAGTATGAAATTTGTCCTAACATGTCTTTTTCTTTTTGAACACATATAACGTTGACCTTGGAACATGCACCTTGGCTCCTGAATGTTTATAAAGGATGATTGCAGAAGTGGGATTAAGAGAAGAACTGCAGAAAGGGTAGAAAGTTTTAAGTAAACTTTACCCTTGCACTGATGCCTTGTTAAGATTAGTGAGGTTAGAAATGCAACATTGAGCCTCTCTCAGCAGTCAGAATAAGACGGTGTTCCCTTAACAAGGAACACATTACATTTTTAACTTGTATTAGTTCACAGTCAAACAACCAGGATGTTATCATTGTGAGTCATTCCCATTACCCACCAAGGTATTACTTAAAGCAGTATGCTGCCTATTTATTATGGCTTCCAAACAGGGATTAGCATCTTAAAATATGCTAGTGCAGACAGTGGAGCTGAATCGGTCCTGAGATCTTGCCTCTCAGGTGAATGCATCCTCAGGCACAGCAGCTCTGTGCTGGAAGGGGATTACAAGGGAATCAAACCCTGTGAACGAATGCTGAGCTGTGCTGAATAGATGGCATCTTGATTGTTTCTCTTTTCTTAGGATAAAGTAGCATTGCTGATTACAAAAAATCTAGTGCCCTACCTTTACATTCAAAGCCTGACTGAAATAAAGGAGGAAGGGGAGAAATAATACCACTCTCCAGAATACTCCATAAAAAAACAATCTTTCTGCATGGCTTGAATATATATAATATTGCTAGTATCAGTGGAATTTCTAATGACTCCAGATTCAGTAAATGGCCTGATAGGCTCTGCAGAAATGCACTGTGAGCAGCATGGCACAGTACCCTAACAGTAGAGTCACTGTTAACCATTTTATTAGAGCAGTGATCCAACCACAAATCTGGATAAGGAAGCCGTGGCTTTCTGGTCCTGTATTCTGACCAGGAGCTTTATTGCTGTCTAAAAGCATCCTGAAATCATCCCAATTCCTTACTGCAACATCATAATTTCTGTGCGCTGAACATCTGTCCTCTGACATGAAATCCAATGATGTAACTCATGTAACTCTATGGAAGCCAATGAACCTGTGTTCTCATTCAGGATGATGGAAAATCTCAAATCCCACCCAATTCCTACGTGACATAGGAGATGTAAATCCCTTTTAGACTTTTGAAAATGTCCTATTCTGCAGCTGTAAACTGCAGAATATAAACTAGACCATTTCATGGCTACGCTACTAATTTTTTCTACAACTTATCCTTGCAAGTATTTTCCTGTATCTCAATCTTGTCATGAATGTTACACACTGCATAATATAAAACAAATAATATTATCAATACCTGATCAGTTTAATGAAGGAAAGTGCTATTAATGTCACCACTGCATTGAGACTAACACAATCAAAATTCCTTATGAAAAGATCCCTTACTCTCAACTTGCGCCTAAATAACCTAAATTCAGGTTGGCAAATGCCACTGTGACTGTTTTGTTCCTGACTTGCCACCTCTCTTTGCTGCTCTTCCATCGCAACTTCAACTTCCTCTTCATCACCACACTGACAAATCCTTGAGCTGTCAGCTCTGTGCTGGCTCTTATTCAAAGATCATTCTCGCTCCCTCCCCCGTCACTATATTGAGCTGGGGAGCTGTGCCCCGCTTGGCACATGGGCTTCCACTGCAAGTACCATGACCTCTTCCATGGTGCCATGGCTGTGTCCAAGCACAAACTGATGGGAGAAGGTCCTCATGGAGAAAACATTCTCATCCAAGTTCCCACATATGCCAAGACCTCTCTGCACAAATGGGATAGTAATAAGCAAGTCTTTATGTAGACCTGTATCTAACCTAGGCTCGCTTTACAGAGCAGCACAAAAAGACTTTAAGATGAAGTATTTCTGTCCCAGAGTCTGATACCTAACTCACACTCTGGTCAAATTTTAGACACCTCTGCAGCCTGCTGCATAGATTATCCTGGCAAATTTTCCCCATTTATGAGAGCTTGGCTTCAGAATTACTGGTACTTTGTTCGCACCACTTTAAGCTCAGATGAAACCTGGACAGATGAAAGTGTATTTGCATCCCAGAGGAAGTGTAATTTCAAGCAGAAAAAAAGTGTCTTGCATCGGTTAGAATATCTGCTGCTACTACTGGCATGAGATAGTGAGTGTAGGAAATGAGATCAAATATTAAAACAGAAGTCATTTCATTGCCATTACTTCTGCACCTTCACATCTGTCAATGCCTGGCTCTTCAGTAACTTCCTTTGTACCTATGTTCCTATGTAGGAGAGCAAAAGATTCACAACTCCGGTGCTATTAAGACACTTTCTTTTGGTGGCATGAATCTCATGTTTGTTTTCTGGTGATTTTTGTCAATTATGTCTTTATCCAATTAGCACAATCATACCTAATTATGTAATTACAGTAAATATGTAATCTAATGACAATGTTCAATTACGATACGTATCAATGTCGTGGAAGTTCCTGTTAAATATTGTGGCAGGGAGAACTGTGTTACATATAGAGCTGTGCATTCCTATATCAGTTCACGTACCCCTGTGCCGATTGTTTGGGAACCCTTTTAGGCCTCTTGCTTTTGCAGAATCACAGAAATGATTTCACACTTGTGTGGACAAAAGGAAATCTCTGTCCCAGCCCAGCAAGTTGTATTTTAAAGCAACAGTGTAATCAAAAAATGGTGTCTCTTTACTTAGTGTAACCCCCTGATTTCTGAAATACAGTACCTGAAGTAAACATGACAAAGACTGCTGTCTTATCGCAGAGAAGACAGAATTCACACGCAGGTAATGCTTATTTTCAAATGGAGAGGAAATATCATTATAGCAGTTCTTCACAAACAGATCAAGTGTTTTTCTGTCTCTGAACTTAACAACAGCCCATGCCACTGACCTCAGAATACACTAGATCAAGGCACAAGCTTTAGTCTGGACTAGGAAGCTATGCTTAGGCATATCACTTATTTTACTGTCTGTTCCTTTCATGGGTTTTTGCTGAAAGAAGAACTGAGAAATGTGTGTCCCCTACTTTATACTACCTGAACCTAAACTTTGTATTTAATTTCCCCAAGAATTCAAATGCAGAACTGATTTCTGAGGATTGAAAGGCTGGAATATTTAATTCTTTTAAAACATGCTTCAATGCAAAGCAACAACTTAGTCACAGAAAAGCAGGGTTTCAGAGGGCACAATCTTCCTAAATAATGATACAGAGAACAGTGCCTCATATATTAATCCCCTGCAGCTATACCACACTTTGTGTGCATTTACAGACCATTCCTATTGACTTTACAAACATGAATGAAGTATACCAGCAATGGAAATTCAGTACAGATGGGTTCAAGAAAGCTGAATTGTATTTTGTTACTATTATCTGCAAAATCGTCAGCTGAGATTTGGCTTTGAATCTTTACGGATGTGAATGATGTAGAAGAAGGAAGAACCCACCTTTACTTTCAGATCCCAGGCAGGCTACTGCAGGGCTAGCTAAGAGGGGGTGGAAAACAGAAAATACTCTTGAAGCAAACACATTTCCTTATGTCATTGATTAAATACCAAACCCCACAAACGATATTGTTCCAGTTTGAGGGCTAAAATCTTGTTTGCTAAGGATCAGTCTGAAGTGATCTTTTTTACAGCTGACTTTCATAAGCCTCAGACGGAAGAGATTGTACAATGGAAATGCTGACACGATTCCTACTGGTCATCTCACCCATTCAGCTTTACTTGATGAAAATTTGTTATTAGAAGCTGGTTGTGATAAGGAACCTCAAGAGGTTCGAAGGTTTACTCTAACTCAGAGAGCTCTCCTAGAAGTCTGGCAGACATACTGAAGAGGGCTGGAACATAAAGAGACTGCAAAAGAAGAAAAGAAGTCTCATCTGGGCTCAGCTGAAACCCAAAGTAAATGTTTTGAAAGCTACCCAGAATTTTTCAACACACAACAAAATGGTTTCTGCCTCAACTTGTAGCACGAGTTAAAGCAATCTGAAGATTTACTCAATCTTACATTTCAATATCTGATACTTTCTAGGGGAAGGGTAGCCATGCTCTGACTCCTGAACCATATATAGCTTTTTGTCAGCAGCTGGAATGCAGCATCAATTATGGGTTAGATAACAGAGGACACAGATGCTTGGTCTAAGGGTCAATCAGGGACACTCATGGTGTCAAGGTGGCAACGGCTGGCAAGGACTGCAAGGCTGATGACTCTAAATGACCCCAAAACTTAGGTCTTTTTGCTCTGTTATTGAGCACTGCCCTATGCTTTCGGTGTGAAGCTCAGTGAGCCCAGGTTGAATGCTCTTGTTTGAGATTCTGCACAGCATGATAAGGACCCAGAGACAAGGCTGGTTTCACATGCATGCTGAAAAGCAAAGGAATTCATAGGTGATTGCCAGGAAGCTTACCAAAACTTGGTGCCACTTCCAGGGAGGCATGGTGAGGTTTTATTTCATCATTACAGGGGTTGGAAATAGATGATCTGAAGGTCCTTTCCAGTCCTAACTATTCTATGATTCTATGACCCTGCATATCTACAAGCAAAGGCTCCACAGCCCAACTGGAGCACATCTCTCTTCAGATTGCTGTGGCTAATGCCACTTACAGAATACTCGTATGGAGTATGGACACTTCCTAGCTGAAGGGCAGGTGTCTTACTCTGTCTTGGATTCCTCCCCTAAGAACATCCTCTCCTTATTTTCTCCCTTATTGATTAAAAGCAAATAAACAAAGAGAAAAATAAAATCAGATTACTGAAATAATCAGAATACTGAAATTTATCTGCCTTTTAAGAGTTTAACCAGATTTGATTCTCTGAATAAGACTATTTGGATACAGTTCAAATTCCAGGGTACACAATTACATTCTGCTTATCATGAATCCCATTTGCCACTGCATATGGTTATTCTAATTACCCGAATGCTATTGTGTGCTCCTCTGCTGACAAGGGCTGACTGTGCTCCACACCAGACGAGGCTGGGAAAAGGGGGAGCACACAAATGTAATCATTTTCATACCCCAGTGGACACTGTACAACATGCTCGTCTGCAAGGCACCTTACAGGTACTTTTGGTAACAGAAGTGAGAAATGATCTTGTTATCTTGAGGGAGAAAGAGGTGATTTACCCAATCTGAAAAAAGAAGAGTCTGCTTTGGAAAAGCTTTGGTTGCTTCTTCAGACAAGAACTACTGCTTCTGGTTTAAACTATAACTCTGGCCAAATGAAACGCAATTGTAAATCCTCCCCAGATGCAGATAAAGCCACGTAGTTCCACACGAGGCATTTTTTTTTCTCTTGGGAGGTACTAAGGCAGTAACTCTGCCTGTTGCTAGAGAAAGGGACTGCATTAATTAAGGTACCATTTTTTGGAGAGGATATTGGGACTTTTTCATGTCCCCAAGGCCTTCCTGGTACTTTCTACGTGCAGGTGCTCTGGTTTGTCTCCAGCTACAGTAACTGCCTTCTATTTCTTTAAGTTCCCCTGCAACATCAAACCAGGTGAAGCATTCAGTACTTCCTGCCCTAAGCAATTTTGCAGTGGGTCTGTGCACTGTTATGCAGTCACGGTGCCTCAGTGACAGATGAAGAGATCTCTGTGCACTCTGTATGGCACTTGGATCAAAGCTGCTGCATAAATGCAAGCTCCTTATCAACAAAGTGAGGAAAAGAATTCCTAAGAAACGTACAGGTAGAAGCTCCAATTAGTTTTTTCCATCCTAAAGGGAAGACACATTTCAAGGTTCTTCCCATCATTTTGTCAGACTCCAGTTTCACTCTCAAGCTTAATGAAGTGCAGTGAAATACGACCAACAGAAAAGAAATACAAATTAATGCTGAAAACACAATACAGTTCTTTTCAACAGGCTGAGCTGAAAAACAAAGGGGTGGGTGCAAGTATTGGAGCTGTAGTTAAAAAGAACAGGAGGTAGTTTAACAAGAAACAAACTAAAGTAAATTAGTAAAATGTAAGAGGAGAAGGAGGGGAAGGGAAGCACATGAGGTAGCGGCAGAAAGGCAGAAGTTGGAGCTAGGCCATCCCAAGTACTAACTTTGGCTCGGAAAGCACAGCCTTAGTAACATCAAGCAAACAGGTACAGTGGGAGAGCACTCCAAGACAAAGACCCTCGTTACACATAGCATCCTGGCAGAAACCATGGCTACGTTGTGCTCAGAGGAGCTATGCTGGTACTGCTGACAGAAGTGCTGACTCTACCTATGCCCATGTTGGCATCCTCTCTGCAGCCATGCTGCTGTACCTCTTGTTGCAGAAGACAACAGTGATCAAGAGGCTTCCTTGGGCATGTTTACCCTGTCCCATAAAGCAGGGGCCACAGCGTCTCCAAGCTCATGTCAGGCTGAGCTGACGCATGCCCACGCAGTGGCACAGCTACCCTATTTCTTTGCCAAGCACCAGGAAACCAGAAGCAACCAGAAAACATGCTCAGCTGCAGAATGTAACTCAACAGTTCTCACAGGGCAGCATCTTAGCCCCATTTCTGATGGCACATTTCTAAAGTTTGCTTTCTAAGCATCCAGCTATGTTTTGATCTAGTCTCTCACCAAAGGGGGGAAAAAAAAGGATATTGATTAGCAGGTCCCAGCATAGCCAGTGAGAAACTACACTAAAATAATCTGTTTCCTCTTTTCTCTTCTTTGATCCAAATACTGATTTTCCAATCCAAAAATATGCTTTCAAACCCAAGTGTGGTGTCTCGTTTTACAGCACATCTGCCCAATTCCCCTGCCATGGGCTTTTGGCACTCTGAAAGCAATGTCACCTGAAGTGCCAGCCTCTAGAAACATCCATGACAAATCCCAGGCTCTTCTCAACATATTCTGCCAGAAGCCTGATGTTTCCAAATGGCTTTACGGAGAAGAGACCACCACTTATTATACTGGGAACTAGGTTCGATCAGCTCGTTTCTCCTTGGAGGTTAGACTAAGAGACTTAATACTTTCTTTATAGCCATAACCACGGGAATCTAATGCAGTGAATATTTACAGCATTTAAAAAAAAAAACAAAACTCAAAAAACCAACACAGATTCTTAACAGCCCCTCTGGGAAAAACAACTTTTACTGTCACAACTAGATGCAATCTCCTTCCGCCTCTGTCACAGCCCATGACGATACCCTACTCATTCCACTATGGATGAAACAACGTCCACCAGCAAAGCCAAAGCAGAGGTAGGAACCAGCACCACATCCCAAAGGAGATCTTGACTCAAAGTCCTTATTCTGGGTAGTATCCCACAACTAGGCTTCAGTGTGGCCTTGCAGCACTCTCGCCTGAAAGAGATTTATCTGTTACCCTCCTCAGTCACCTCTTACTGTCTGTGTTTTGAACATCCAAAATATCACTTGTGGACACATGTCAAGGGCCTTGCACATTTAGGTAACTGAGACCAGAATGGGGACACCCAGCATTCACTCTGTGACGTGGCAAAGGTAAACATACACCTAAAACCAGCTGCCTTGCACATAAAGAGAGCCCAGCAGTAAAAGTCCTTCTGGAAACCAAGTATCTACTTTTATACCTTAATTTCCTATACATGCAGGAGGGTAATATTGACCACTGGTTCCTGTACCCAAATGTATGGTCACACAGACATGCCAAACTGTGCAGTTTGTTTTCTTTTTAAAAGCAAGTTTCAATTCACAAGGAGAAAGAGGAGTAGTTAGAGCAAAATTTTATAAGCAGAAGCCTTCTTTGACATCATTTTAGGCTTCTATAGTAAATAGAAAACACATAGAAAACCCTGGAAATTCAGCAAGAAAGAAAAACAACTTTTTTGGCCTGCAGCAGTGTGCGTCAAACCAGCCAAGTTCAAAAACAGAGAAATTGAAAAGTGGAAATGCAGACCAAATCTTGGGTAGAATTAACACTGAAAGCTGCTGGAAAGAAAGAGTCAGACTTTATATTGAGTTTACAGCCGAATTATTTTCATATAGAATCTGTATATTGGGATTAAAAGTCCTGACTTCTTCAAAAATAATAATTCCACTTTCACAAGTTAAAAATGTTAGTTTTACACAGCAGGTTTTATACTGCCTGCTTCTATGGTGGGTTTTCTTCCTGCCCTACCTCTTCTTTGGAGTTTACGGCATGATTATTTTCCCTTCAAAACTATTTTCAAAGACATTAATACCATGAAATTGGAAGGAATGGGATTGTAAAGTAAACTACTTTTTGAGAGAGAATAGGAGTTGGAGGGCCAGTACCCTCCTCTGTTACAGAGCTGCAAGCCTGCAGTATGCCCAGGGATTCAAAGTTCCTTGATATAAAGGTTAATAGAAGTGTCTGTTCCTCTCACAAACAAATTGCCGCCACTATGCAAAGAAAGAATGGATCCACGTTACTTTATAAATGAAACAATTTCATCTGCTTCCCGACACCCTTAGAACTAGACAGCCTAAGAACACTTCCTACTGTATCCCCATAGCCAGACCTAGGCATAACAGAGCTGCGATTTAATTTCTTCAGTCTGATGTCAAATAACCCCCCCGTCCCATTTTACTCAGGCACAAATGAGTTGCTGTTTTGCATGAGTGTATTTTAACACTAACCAAAGCTGAAAACTGATACGATAATTGCGGAACAAGATTTGCAGCTCTAATGTTGTATTTCTTTAAAAAACAAAAAATAGAAGGGAGGAGGGAAGAAGGCATTAGACGAAAGGTACAAACAGCAAAGTTGATCATTGTCAGTTTAAATGCATAAACACAACCCTTTGCGCACTTGCCAGACAGACACATACCTATAGATACAAGCTTGTGTGGAATATGACCACAAGTTCGGATCTACGGGTTTGCGGCAACAGGCAGGGATCTCTTCTGCAATTTGCTAGATTTGGGGGGTAGATTTTGTATTTAAAGAGGAAAACCATTTCTGCAAATGAAATTTCAGAGCTGTTAGGAAGTAGCAGCCTTCATTCTCCTCAGCAGCTTAAAACCCTTCCTTTGGAGGATGGGGCAGGGGTGGGAAGAGTTTCTTACTGACTTGCTACAATTTCCTTCACTCCCATGTAATCCTTTGGAAAAAAAAAATCAGCAAAATAAAACAAATTTTAGAATAAATAAATCAAATCTGTGTTTCTGTCTTGCAAGTACTTTGCTGGGGAGAATCACCGATGATTACACAGCAATGGAGAATTAACAACCAACGTTGGAAGTAGAGCACTGGAGGTGTTGCAAACTATCAAACAGCCAAGTTTTTGTTTGTAGAAAGATTTGCAATAGACAGGCATACCCTCACCCTGAAAAAAGTTATCTTGTTTCCATTCTGGCAGCCCCCTTAAAACAGACGGGAGAAACAACTACGTAAGAGTTGCTTTAACTTCCAGAGAAGTCATAACTGGTCTGGGGTTCTATTTTAATTCTATTTTAAAAGAAAAATAACCCTTTCACTCTCCTAAACAATACAGAATTTTCCCCTCACTCCAGCTCTTTGCTCTCTCACTGCATTTCTCCCTAAAATGAGAGAGACGAATACAAAACTCGTTCAGGTTCTTCTACTAGGTCTTAAAAAGCAGTTGTGGAGCAAAGTTTTGCCACTGCGAGCAAGAAGCGTCCCCTCCTTCCCCCAAGTTTCCAAGTTTTCTTTCCTGCGTAACTAACATTTCCCATTAATGAAATCTTATTGGGTGGGCAACTGGTGGGGAATTAGGCTGAAAAGCAGGCTGGCTGTAAGCCTCCACACAGAAGCGGTGAACAAAATCAGAGGCAGAGAAGTGGCTTAAAGTGTTCCACTTTCTACCTCTTGTCTTTCTTCCGAAGACAAACTATATTCATGCGAGCTAATATTATTCTCTATAAAATGAAACACTTGGAAAATAATTCTGCTATGTGGATGCTTTTAGAAAGTTCTCCCACTTCTCATGTAGGTTCTTAAAATAAATCATTTCAACCTTTCCAGCCTGGTAAGTATGCAATTAAAAAAATACTATTTTCCCTTATTGGAATTACTGCTTGGGCTGGGTTACAAGAAACTGCCGTTTCATCCAGCAATAGAGATGTTAAACTTTCTCCATCTGTCCAAAGGTTATCTAAATTGATCATCTAAGTTTAGATTCCTATGCTTATACTCCAATACCTACCTTAAAAGTGTCCAGCTTTCCAAAGTTTTCAGGACTCAAAATCCATGCCAAGAACAGGAGCTGCAGGGATTCAGGGTCTTTGAAAAAAATCAGGACAACTTTGATGTTGTAGCCTAAATGCAATTCAGGAGCACCCAGAATTCAGCAAGCTCTAGCCCTGCAATAATTGTGCAGCGGTCAAGGCAATGGGTCAGGGAGCACGTGGTCCTGCAGACAGAACAGAGTCACATCATGCACAAATACACGTATTGTGCACTGCTTTGGAACTGAACTGCAAACGGAATATAACAAATGTTACCCTACCAAAAATAACCCAAGCTCTCCAACTACAAAGCTCATTTATTTCAGGGAACCTAAGATTCAAATTCAAATTGTCTTTTGATTCTTCTAATAGGGCTTAATTGGCACAATATTAGGAGTCAATAACATTGCTGCTGCATATACCAGTATTTCTTAAAACGGCAAGCAATTTTGCCATCAGACTTTTTGCGTGTCACCCCCATGTTATAATGCAATTCTGCATAAGACAGCATTTTCTTCATGAGTATATTCATTTTGGTCCTAACATTCTTTACATTAATGTATGCATATGAAGGTAAGCTCATTTGCATGTCTCTGCTGGCAAAGAAATACTTTATTTTATTCATGAGACTGGAAAAAAGCAATGACCACACTGAAGAACACATACTATGGGGAGGTTTAATTCTTACTAGGTTTTCCTAGTTTGAAAACTTTCTTCCCCCCCTCACCA
>NW_009915598.1:0-5730 GCF_000696875.1 Nestor notabilis | reverse complement strand
CCCCCCCCCCCCCCCCCCTTAATAGCTCACAGTCTCATTTTCTAACCACTGGGATAGTTCAAGTCCACGAAAGAAACCAAGATGTAACATTTGGGTGGCCTGTACATACCTCCTTGTGGTATAGGACACGTGTCCTCAATTCTGACTGGTCTGAATGGAAGTTGCAGGCACCCAATGCACTTCAGCAACTGCTCTTTAGTACTGAATTATCTCAGTTCTTGTCAGAGGCAGAACTAAGCCTGACCTTCTAAAAGCCCACCACGTGCTCCTAAGGGCAGCTGTTAGGTGTTGACCCACACAGAAAATACACCCTTTATTTAGTTGCCTAAATGAAGGCTGATCTCTGCTGCGGATCTAGCCAACCATCTCCTACTCCCTTGCTACCTGATTGGCTTTTACAAAACAAAAGGGAAGAACTAAGTGTTAGGATCCATCGCCATAGCTTCACTTGTTAAAAAAGGAATGAGAGAAAAGGAGAAAACAGCAATAGCTCTCTCTTGAAAAGCACCTATGTATGCCAAATAAATCACTCGGGCAGGTCCCCACTATAAATCTGATCGACCACTTCTGCATTCCTGTGAGCCCTGGAGCCAGGCAGCTCGGTGGCACAGAGATTGCACTCAGTGGCACCTGTATGCTGTAAATTACACGTCTCCAGGAACCAACCCACTCCTTTTCATACATTTTGGAAAACATACTCATGGACAGTTTTTGAGACAGTGAACTGATAAACGCAGCAGCAAATGAATGCAGTTTTGTTAATCAACACTGCTTTTTTAAAGATGGATTTCACTCAGATCAGATATATTCAGGGACATTGAGTGAAAGCCATAGATTATACAAGATCTAGGTTTTGAAACATTTCCTTACGCTGATTAATCATACAGCTATTGTACCTTTTGAAAACCTGATGAACACGTACACAGTGACAGAAAATCCGTCAGAGACAAACAAATCAATCGTCTTCACACTGGATTTGTTTAGAATGTTAAGATTACAAACAAAAAGTTTCAACCTGTACATTAAGGATCATATTATTTATAGTAAGAATTGTAATATCCTTCTACTATGCATACTTTGCTTCTCTGTTAATTTTATAATATGTCAATGATCACAGGATCAACAAGGCTTTGGTACTAGAACCTGGGACAGCCAAAAAAGTAATACACTTTTGTTAGCATAAACTCAGTCTAAGACTGGCGTTCTATAGATTTATAGGCAAAGGAATATAGAAGGAAACACGTAGAAATAAAGTCTCTAAAGACATAACATTGGTTTTGGTCTGTGGGTGGTATTCTTGCAAACCACAAAGCATAAATGCCCTGTCCAGGAAAATCGATCATTATGGAATGCATTGTGTGCCTGAGTAAAAAGCTGCTTGCAACCATTTCATACTTCTGCCACGAAAATAAGGCAAATAAGAAACACGACTGCTAAATAATTCCCATTCTTTCCCCCCACTCCTTCTCCCCAATTTTAACCCAAATCCATTTAGACCTATAAATATATATATATATATATACACACAGATTTATATGTATATAACACACATATGCTCTACCTTAGGTTAAAGACCCATGTCAATAGATTTCTGTACTTCAAATGATTTTAAGAAATTATAAGGCAAAGGAAGATAGTGACTGGAGAATGTACAAGAAACCAAATTACCTCAGTAGCAGCATTTTACAAGATTTCTTATCGAATGTGCGCTGCCATATTGCTAGGCCCAACTCTTCAAGGAACACATTCTGGAAGACAAAATATTTAGGGATATTTTCATGGCATATTTTCAAGCAATGAATTCTACCTTTAACATATCCAGAGGCTCCAGCTTTAGAAGCAAAAGGAACAGGCAAGGTCCTAACAGAGACATTATTCCCCTCTCCTGATATCCCAATTTAAGTATTTTTTTAAGGTTATTTTCTGTGTTACACCTTGGATCAATCCCCTCCTTCCCCCACACAGTGAGTTAAATCTGTGGAAATAAAGCATTTCTTGTAACACAAACATTTAAGAAGTTTGCCAATACTATTACCACCAAAGCGATTAAGCAAAAGAAAGCAACGTGGAGGTTGCAACAGCAAATGCATTCCCTGCTAGTTAGTAACACGCATCAACTTCTTAAACTGATTAGTTATCATAGATAGATCCTTATCCAATTAAAGTTTGATAAAACAGAATCAAATAGGAGGATCGTTACCTGCTTTTGAGAAGGTTCACCAAGCAAGCATTTTAAGCTTTTTGACTCTTTTAACACTGATACAAGGAATAATTATTTCTCTCTGCCGATGCGATTGTTAAAAGAAGAGAAACCCCGGATTGTGGTGGCTTCGTGGATGCTATTCTTTTTGCACCACAGCAGGATTCTTGGCTGCCAGTCCAAGCTGCTTTCACTTGCCAAGTTTTAAGATGCCGGTTTTGCCTTTCATTTTATTGTTCCTTTCGCAACGTTAAAGACCGACTTAAAAAACCATGCACAGCTGCTATCGGGAGGGGGGGGAACTATTTGAATTTAGCACAAGAATGGAGATGAGGAAGGAGCGCGCTGTGATGTAACCACAACGACACCCACAGAAATATTTCCAGTATTGGGGGGGACGGACTCACGCTCGGAATCCTGGCGTTTGCCTACAACACGGTTGGGATCTTAGTGTAAGAGAAGGGAATAATAAAAATGTCCAGACCTACGATCAACCGTAGCCACGTTAGAGGTGGAGGTTGATACTTCTGCCCCCCACCACCTATTTTCTAAATCCACTTTCTGCGGCTTAAGACTATTCTTTCTCATTGAGGATTTCTTCCAGGGGGTGCAGGGAAGCAGAGGTTGGGGAGCAGCCTAACAAAAGGATTCCCCCCCACACACGGACTCCTACCCCACCCTTTCGCTGCTTCCCTCTGATAGGAGTTCACCCATGCCCAAACATCCCGGCCTTTCTTTTGACGCAATGCCACCGTGAAGAGACTCGGCATCACGGCGCAAAAGCTTCCATCAAAATTCAGTCCCCGGCTGTGAATCCTTTCATCAAACACGTTCATGTATCGTAAGCGACTCATTTTATTTTTTGTTTTTAAAGAAATTGTGTAAAAGGAAAAGGTGGGAATAGATTTTTTTTTTAAAAAAAACCCAACTTCTCTGTCTGTGAGTTGATTTATCTTATTTTACTTGATGTAGCAACAAAACTATTGGGACGGGTACCAAGGCTCAACCGCATTTAAATGAACAAACAGCAACAGAAAGTTGTTTGTGATCCTTCTCAGATTTTAACTATTCAAAGCGTTATGGTGGTTTATGCTCAATGTGCATTAGAATCTATAGAATGATATAACTCCTCCATCAGACACACACAGAGCCAGTCTGAACAACTACTTCTTGATACAGATGTTGGAGGGACATATACTTTGTGTAAAGAAAATTCCCACTTGGGCATGGTTCCTTGAGTTCCCCCTGCAGACAGACCTACGTGCATATGAAATGCACCCAGGGTAGTCAGAATGGCTGGAGATGACTATTTTTCACAGTACATAGGTGACTGTTTATACTGCCTGCAAGCCAGAAAATGGAAGCTGTTTCAAACATACAATAATCGAGGGTGAAAACAGCCCTGACACCAGCTGTTACATGTGCAGAGGTTTACGGCTGACTTTACAGCAGAACTAACTGCAACTAGCAGAAGATGAATGCACACACACACACACACACCCATTTCATATTTTAAGAGAAAAAGAGAGACTTATAGTTTCGATGAACACCAACAGTCTTAAACAAAAGCAGAATGAATTAATAAGAGGAAAGGAAAAACAGAAGCTTTGTTCTAAAGTGGAAGCATAAGATGTGAAATTTCAAAATCAGATGGCTTGGTCTCTGATTTCTTTCATTTAAATGAATTGATCTGTTGCTAAACTGCTGCTCTTGTGCCAAGAAACTTTTAACTCTTTCGGCTCAAAACTCCCCATGTTTTGCTTTTTTCTCTCTCCTCCCAATCACTGCAACTAAATCAAAAAGCAGAAATTAAAAATAAAGAGGGAAATAAAAACCCAAGAGCATAAAAAGAATGGGGAATTAAACTCACAAGCACATGCAGAACACAAAAGAGCCACAATATGGAGCGTATGGGGGCTTCGTTAGAACTTCTACTGTATAAACAACGTGATTCTTGTTCTTACAATGTTGCTAAAACTTGGAAAGGAGACAGAAAGGCCTTCAACCTTCACAATTCCACCTACGGAGAAAACTCCAGGGCAAACCCAACAGAAACAGGGCTAGCAGCAAGAAAAACAACAGAATCCCTGACCTAATTCATTGCAAACATTCACTTACCGAGAATGCCTTAAGCATTTCCAACAGAACCCCCTTTCCTACACATGTTCGCCTATGTGAAAAAGAACAAAAAAGCTCACTGAAAAGCTCTCAAAACCAACCCAAAAGGTAGCTGCTTGGGTAAAATTTGGGTGAGAGTTCCTAGTGCTTTTCCAGTTTGTTTTGGATTTGGTTTGCCCACTTCAAAAAAAAAAAAAAAAAAAGAATTAAAAAATTGAATTAAAAAAATTGAAAATAGTCATGTTGTAATTAGACATAATTCCAGGGGAAAAATATTTATGTGTAGAATAAAAAGAAATATATATCTGTACATCTCCCACTTTCCAGTTCTGCTGCAGTTCCCCCTAAACTGCTGCTGCTTGCTCCAATCTGCTGCCTGCTTAACAACGGAATGACAGGCAACATCTGTTTGTATAGCAGCCAAGATCAAGCCTTCAAAATTTTTTTGGCTCAGTTTCTTTTTTTTTTTCTTTTTTTTTTCTTTATTCTTTTTCTTTTTTTTTTTTTTTTTACTCCCCCCTCCCTCCGGAAAGCTGTAAAAAAATAAAAGAAGTCAAAGAAAAAGTAAAAGCGCACAGCAAGATCCTGAAAGCGACTCGAGTGAGGCAGCAACTATTTCCCCTTGAGTTATTTCAAGGTACAGTACTTCGAGGAGAACTCCTTCCTCTCTCTCCACCCGCTGTCACCTCCTCCCCTGCTCTCCCCACCCTACATCCTTCTCTCTTGCCCCATGCTATTAATAAAGGATCACACAAAGTGGGGAAAAAAAGTAATAATCCAACGTACCTTGATCACTAAAAGGCCACTCCCTCCTATGTGGAGGGAGGGGGGTTCTTCAGTAGGCAACTAAAAAGGAACTGTATGGGGAGGGGAATAATGGGATGGTTCGGGGGCCACAATCCTCTCACCCTCTTTTTTTTTCCCTCTCCTTTCGTCCATTTTACAGACTATAAAATATATATCGTGTATATTTTCAAAATAGATTGTTTCAAAACAAATAAATAGGGGGAAAAATTAAAAAAAGAGGAAAAAATCAACCCAGATTCAAATACAATTCAAATGACTAACAATGTCAGTCTACTGCCAATTCTGTGGCAAATCGGGAGAAAGCACAATAATTCCACATGCTGAGATGTGAACAACTGGAAAGCAACCAACTCTCTAGAAGTCACAATGAAAACTAGTACGGTGCCCCCACCCCCAGCCCCCTCTGTCATCCCTTTTGGAGTCTCCCCCTGTACCCTCCGCCCTCCAGGGATAAAAAAAGAGAGGGGAAAAATAAGCCACTAATGTAACAAAAGGAAAAGAAGAAGGAAAAACAACAAGAAGACCATCAACCGGAGCTATTTAAAAACTCGGGGAACGTTTTATTCACTGGTGATTTGGGACAACGCTCCTGCACACACACAAAC
>NW_009915597.1:0-1640 GCF_000696875.1 Nestor notabilis | reverse complement strand
GGCCACCACTGTCAGCTGCTCAAGGGATTAGAGGGTCCTTTTAGAGCCAGGTCCCTTCCAGATACAGTCCCCTCACTGTGACCACTAAGATGTCCCAGAGGAAGAGCTGATACCGTCTCCCTCTTACCCTCTTTTCTGCAGATCAACAAGGAGAATATGGAGAGGGCTCTGAGCCCTGAGATGCTGTCTACTGACCTGGCTCTCTACTTGGTCCGTAAAGGGGTAAGTATCAGGAGGAAACTTGGAACTCCGATTCCTTTGGATGCAGAATACTGCTCAGCAAAGGTCTGAGATAAGGCCTTGTGTCCTGTTCCGAGGCGGTGATCAGCCTGGGTCAACAAACCTGGATTCACATGGCATTTTACTAGATGAAAACAAGCCAACCAAAACAGAGAACACATTTTTTTGTCCTTTGAAAAACACCCCATTGCCTGGTCACTGACTGCAGCCTCTGCTTCTCACTGCAGATGCCGTTCAGACTCTGCAACGGACATCCATCTTGCTGAGACCAAAGGCGTCCCCATCAATGAACTCAGTCGGGATGACCTGAAGAACATTAGGTTTGTGTCACTTTTACCTTCCCCTTCCAAAAAGGCTCCACGTCCACTCCTTCACCACCTCCACAGGCAGCGAGCACCTAAAGCCAGGCAACAGCACCCAGTGCTCTCCACTGACACTCTTCTCTTTGCCTCCCCAGCCCCCTGTTTGGCAGCGACATCTCCCAGGTCTTCAACTTCTTCAACAGTGTGGAGCAGTACACGGCCATGGGTGGCACTGCCAAGAGCAGCGTGAGCGCCCAGATCGATCACCTGAGGGAGCTGCTCAAGAGGCTGAAGGAACAGGCTTAGAGTGTGGGGAGAGGTCCCGTGGATGCAGCGTTGTGCCTATATCACTAATCTGGAGTTAATAAACACTGTGGTGTATGTAGTTCACTGAAACTCCTGTCTTGTGTCTTCCTTCTTAGGGGTATGACTGAGCTGCTTACTCACCTTCCTCTCTGATTTAGTACATGTGTCTCACCTTCCAGCTAAGTTAGCTTTGGCAGGGAAATCTGTTATATACACTTAATTCAGGTGGAAAGGTGACAGCAGCAGCCAACACCAAGAGACCCAGAAGAGGGATTATTTCCTCCTTCCCAGCTCATGGGTCTTTCCTCTCCTCACTTTCTCCCCGTTGTTTCGTTTCAGATGTCTCAGCCAATTTATCTTTCACTTGTTCCCAGCTGCCACTGTTCAACACCTTGGTGGCAGTGCTGATTGAAAAAAGGTGGTTTTAGGAGATTATCACATCTCCATCTCTTGCTTAAACAAACAGTTCATCATCACTGGTACTCCCCATTTGTCCATCCACCTTCCTGGTACTCTTATGTGTCCCCAAACCTTTCAATAAACCAAGCCGTTTGTGCTTCTGTAATTGAATCAGATCCAGCATGACTGACGGCTGCTTACTGTGCATGGAGGTACATGTTGTCATCCAGGAAGCAAACATAGGCTACAAATAAATATCCTATAAAATTTAAGTCCATCTGCTGGCATTACCTCCCTGTCTTGCCCCTATGATGCTTTTCTCTTTATTCCTAATGAAGTTCTGGCGTCGTGGTGTGAATAGGAAACGTTACCGTGCTTCACAGCCGAGCCCTG
>NW_009915596.1:0-17898 GCF_000696875.1 Nestor notabilis | reverse complement strand
TTCTGGTGCGTTCACGAGCATTGCGTGTCACGGGCATGGCAAAGGCTGCGCTTTCTGTGCTACTGTGCAACGTTAAGAGGTGCAGCCTAAGATCGGGTTCTATGAAGGTAAAAAGGCTGTAGAGAAATAAACACAATGCAGACTGCCAGATTCCTCAATGGTTTGGGTTTGGGAGCCTCTGTGAATTAAATTCAGCCAGTGTAATGAACAGAGTTAGATCTCCCAGGGAAAATAAATAATTATGGCTTTGTAACTTGCCTGATGTTTATCTTCTCCAAGCTTATTGTAGGAATTCGGGTAGTGCAAATGTGTACAGATCGTGTAGTTCAGGAGGTGGTATTTCAGACCGTCAATTGCACAGTTAATCCTTTTCATTAAAAATAACCTAATAGAACAAAACAAAACCAGAAATTAAAAAAAAAATAATAAAAAAGGTGTTTAGGTCAAAGCCGTGCAAACATGTCAAAAGTGATCCTAGACCAGCACAATCTATAGTCTTTACACAAGTCAAATAGAAAGATGACCAACATCACAGTTCTTCAGACACAGAATAGTTAGGGTTGGAAAGGACCTTAAGATCATCTAGTTCCAACCCCCCTGCCATGGGCAGGGACACCTCGCACTAAACCATGTCACCCAAGACTCCATCTCTCTGTGTCTATTCTGCAACTTCATTTTAAACACAAAGTTACCTGCTTTGTGTTTAAAATAGTTCAGGACAAAGGTATTAATAAGTTCTGTCAGCAGCTAGCTCATCCCGCTGCTTATAATGCTTTGTTTTCTTCCATTTACCAGTATTATCCATGAGTAAACTTTCTTAAACACTTTTTTAAACACTTAAAAGTGCTTATTTGCTGTAATAGGTTTAAAACTAACCCTCACCTTACTGGATTCCCAATTTGAAAGCATTAACCTAGAACCAGAAAGCTGTTACCATTCGTAACGAACACCAGCATTCACTAGCTCCATACAGTTCACTTCTAAGTCTGATGTGGGACAAATGATAGTTGAGAGTGCATGCAAGTGGTTAGTCCTGACCTAATGTATATCTTAAAATGTGTTTGTTAACTTCTGTCTATGTGTTAACATGCCATTTGGAATACTGATGTACCAGTAATAAAGATGTGATGCTTACCTTGTTTTCTGAACAGAACTAATACAGTATTTTGATGTATCACAGGTAAATTTTTCCATAACCTTATGGAGAAAAAGGACTTTGAAGCATGGCTTGATAACATTTCTATTACATTTCTTTCTCTGACGGACTTGCAGAAAAATGAAACTCTGGATCACCTGATTAGCTTGAGTGGAGCAGTCCAGCTCAGGCACCTCTCCAATAATCTAGAGATTCTCCTCAAGAGGGACTTCCTCAAACTTCTTCCATTGGAGCTTAGTTTTTATCTGTTAAAATGGCTTGATCCTCAGACCTTACTCACATGTTGCCTCGTCTCTAAGCAGTGGAACAAGGTTATAAGTGCCTGTACAGAGGTGTGGCAGACTGCATGTAAGAATTTGGGTTGGCAAATAGATGACTCTGTTCAGGATCCTCTACATTGGAAGAAGGTTTACCTAAAGGCTATTTTAAGGATGAAGCAACTGAAGGACCACGAAGCCTTTGAGACATCCTCTTTAATCGGACACAGTGCCAGAGTATATGCACTTTACTATAAGGATGGACTTCTGTGTACAGGTAGGAAGGACAGAAAACTTGGAGTCTTACAATTCCTTGTTTTTTCCCCTCCCCATATGATAATGACAATTTACTTTACCACATTATTTTTGTAGTGCCAACACAAGTTAAGATGAAGCAACATTACTTCTTTTTTTCCCCTGTTTCTGTAACCCCTGGCACACCAACAGACCTATTAGTTTCTTTAATAGGGAAAAAAAAGGAAACCAATTTCTTTGTTGGTTAAAAAACCAGTAACAGCAGGTTTCATGCTTCAGATTTGAGAAGTACAGATACATTAGTTCTTAGAGGATAACTTCCAGTTAAAGGAACCTTGTTTGGGCTTATGTGATCATTGCAGCCTCCTAAAGTGTGGCAGGAAAAGGCTGTTTTCTTCCTTGAAACAAGACAGTTTCTCTGATACAGTCTTTAAGCACTTGCAGTTTTTAACAAATGAGCTTATATGAAGACCTGTAAACTTGATTTAAACTTGCCTCTAGTCTGACTTGCACTTTGTAATGATAATTTCAGCTTCCTTCCTGAAGACAGCAGACTTTCAAGATTTCAGTTTGAACTTAAGAATACAGCCAGAACAAATACAAAACCTTACATATGAAAGAACAGTAACAAAGTTATGCTGCCAGTTATGCTCTCTTTTCAAAAAAGGAAGGAAGCTTTGGGGACAGGAACCTGGCAGGTGATGGGGCTTGGTATTCACCTGCTGTCTTTTGAGATTTGGTGGCCTCCTTTCCTACCTGAAAGAAACTAAAGCTTGCAGTATAATCAGTGGCTCTGCAAAGCTGAGTGATGTGTCATGTAAAACTTCTGTGTGCCTGTTTCAGTAGGTACTAACCAGAGGCAGTGCTGAAATCTACGGAAGGTGCTAAAAGGGTGTGAGGGAAGTGGAAGGCCAGACATCTGGCAACTTAATTAACACGAAAAGAAGAGGCTTTGCTCTAGTGCTGAGACTTAAAACTAGGGCTTGTTCCTCATTCAGGCAGCTTGGAAGTACTGTTTAATGAGAAGAATGTTCAGCAAGGGGAAGGGCAAAGCCCTGCACCTGAGGAGGGCAGAAAAGGACCGGGGAGTCCTGAGCACTCTAGTCCTCAGCACTAGTGAGGCCGCACCTGGAGTACTCTGTCCAGTTCTGGACTAGAGGGGAGACATGGGCACACTGGAGAGTCCAGCAGAGGGCCATGAAGAAGGGACTGGAGCATCTTTCATATGAAGAAAGGCTAAAAGAGCTGGGTCTTGTTATCCTAAAGAAGAGGGGGCTCAGGGAGGATCTTATCAATGTTCATAAATTCGTGAAGTGAGGGTGCAGAGAAAGAGGAGGCAGGCTCTTTGCAGTGGTGCCCAGTGAGGGGACAAGAGGCAGTGGACATTAACTGAAACACAGGAGGTTCCCTCTAAAATGCTTTTTTTACTGTGATGGTGATTGAGCACAGGTTGCCCAGGGAGATGGTGGAGCATCCATCCTTGGACATACTCAAAAGCCATCTAGTCATGGTCCTGGGCAACCAGTTTGGGTAGGGAGGGTTGGAAGAGTTGACCTCTAGAGGTCACTTCCAACCATAACCATTCTGTGATTCTATGAAAATTTGAGACAAATGTGAAAGATGAGTATAGGAGTAGAAATACTGTTTACTCTTTGTTTTCAATTACCCTGTTCTTTTATATTCTAGGATCAGATGACTTGTCTGCAAAACTGTGGGATGTAAGCACAGGACAGTGCATATATGGTATCCAGACACACACTTGTGCTGCAGTGAAGTTTGATGAACAAAAGCTTGTAACTGGATCTTTTGATAACACAGTAGCCTGTTGGGAATGGAGCTCTGGGGCAAAGACACAGCATTTTAGAGGACATACTGGTGCAGGTATGTTGAGCTTTTCAGTTTGTAATTTCACCAGTCAAGTAACATACATCATCATCATCAAACAGATTGTAACTTAAGTTAGCTCTTTGCACAATACCTTTCTCTTTCAGGCTCTGTCCCAAGTCTGTATTTGCATTTCCCTCATAATTAACTTCTCTGTCCTCTACTGTAAATCATCTTCAACTCGGCTGTAGGTCTGTTCTCCCCTGTGAGTAATGAGATACATCGAATGTACTAATCCTGCTGGAACTGATTTACTAGAACTCTTAAAATAGGAGCTATCTTATATTATGCTTTGCTATAATCCAACCATGAAGGATCCATTGATGTACATACTCTTAATTTGGACAAAAATCAGTAATTTTGCAATGGAAGCTTAGGAATTCAGAGCAACCATTCATGTCTACAGTTCAAGAACCATAGTTAAAGCTGCAATGGGATATGAATTTGAAGGCTACTAAATTCATATAGAGGCTACTAGTTAATGTCTCGCAGAAAACCGTATGCACAGAGTCTTGTCTTCCTCATTCAGTACCCTCTTTGCTTGTAGTTTTTAGTGTGGATTACAATGATGAACTTGATATTCTGGTCAGTGGCTCTGCAGACTTCACTGTGAAAGTATGGGCCTTATCAACAGGAACGTGCCTGAACACCCTCACTGGACACACAGAATGGGTCACTAAGGTGGGAATAATGATTTTTAATTAATCTTGCAACACATTTGCAATAGATTTGTAACATGTTCTAAGCTTCTGTATCCTAATCCTAACCCTGCACGTAGGTGTAGAATCTCTAGAACCTCAGGAAATACTGGAATATACAGCATAAAAACCCCTGAAAGAAGCTGTAATTAAACCTTTCAGACCACTGAAGATATTTCTAGTTCAAAGCAGGTAGAATAACATTAGGAATCAGTGCTTGGTTCAAAGACTGAGTAAGAACAACGGGTCTGAAAAAAAGCTACTTTAAAAATGATACAGAAAAACTAAATTATCTTGATCACCACAGTCTGAGCATGAAAAGTGTTGTGAAGTCAAGAAACAGTATTTTTCTTCCGAGTATTTTAGAACTGGAAGATGCGGGGGTCATTCTAAAGGTGAAGTATGTACTTTTGCTTATAAATGAAGTAAGCTGTCACCAGTAGGAACAAGAAAAGCGTAAGCTGTAGGTTCCTTTCAGTTGCTAAAAGTATTATAATTGCCTTTATACAAAAGTACAGAATGCAGGTTGTCAATGAAGTGAAAAATGCAAACAAAAGTTTGGTTATTTAACAGCATCAACATAAATCATTACATCCTTCAATTACAGGTAGTTTTGCAGAAGTGCAAAGTCAAATCTCTTATGCATAGTCCTGGGGATTATATTCTTCTAAGTGCAGATAAGTATGAAATCAAGGTGTGTACCATATCTCATACATACATCATTTCACTACCTAGAGAAATGCTCAAGTGCTTCACTGAAGTTTACAAATAATATAAAGCTTTATTTTCTCCTACATTCCCTGCTTGTAGAGTTATGTACAAGATATGCAGCTCTTTGGAAGCTACCTTCTCAATGCTTTCCTTCACATTTAGATTTAAATCATAGCTCTACATGAATGGTAATGCAATAAATAAGTGCTTTCAGTGCATGCTTAATGTGCTAACTTGACAGCAAAGCACTTAACTGCAAGTACTGTTACAGCTGGGGACTTTTGGGTGGGAGAGTGTTGTAGTTCATGGCTATAGATGTGCTTCACAACTGAAACACATTTTTGTCCAATTGGATGGCTGATTTGTTCTTTGAAGTGCCCATTTTCACTGGGGTTTTTTTAGGCTAGAAACACCAAACACTGCAACAATACTGTAAGATGAGTCACTTACAGGATTGATGTTCCTGCCTAGAGGAAACAAGTATTTCTGAAGAAACATGCACGCATTTACCTGATGCTTAAAGACAGACTGGGACGCTTGCTCTGTTTGTGTAATGGTTTATAATGTGCATGTTTTATGGCCTTAAACTGTGTGTTTTAATTGTAGATTTGGCCTATTGGAAGGGAAATAAACTGCAAATGCTTAAAAACACTGTCTGTTTCTGAGGATCGCAGCATCTGCTTACAGCCCAGGCTACACTTTGATGGCAAATACATCGTGTGCAGTTCAGCCCTAGGATTATACCAGTGGGACTTTGCCAGCTACGACATTCTCAGGTAAATCGTCCAGTTTAAGACTTAGTCTTCTTTAAGTAAGTAGAAGAATATGTATTGATTTAATATCTCTTTATCTAAATAAGCAGAACATACTAGTTTTAATAACTTTAGATATAGGCTGAAAGAATCTTGATGTAAATTCTGTAAACATCTTTCCTTACACATATTACCAGGTTTAATTCTAATTTACCATCTGTTAATATGATGTTGTCTTGTTTTCTAGGGTTATCAAGCCTCCTGACTTCTCAAATGTTTCCTTGCTGGGCTTTGGAGAGATATTTGCTCTACTGTTTGATAACAGATACCTGTATATAATGGACTTGAGGACAGAAAAACTGATAAGCCGCTGGCCTCTACCAGAGTATAGAAAATCAAAGAGAGGTTCAAGCTTTTTGGCTGGCGAAATGTCTTGGTTAAATGGGCTAAATGGACAAAATGATATGGGCTTGGTTTTTGCCACCAGTATGCCAGACCATAGTATCCATTTGGTGTTATGGAAAGAACATGGCTGAGACGCTCCCATGTGCAGCATCTTCAGGAACCTATGGACTATCAGCAGCGTGTCCATAAAATGAGACTTTGCATGAACCAAAGTTGCACACCTAATGGTATCATCATGCAATGCACAATCATTTACTTTTATTTGGGCATTTGGGAATGGGTTGTTTTGGACATAACGCAATACAGCATGCCAACAGTATTCACCACAAAATTCTGTCTGTACTCATGTTTAAACATACCTATTTGGGCTCTGAAGCATAGCTTGTAACATTTAAACCATTCAAATCCACCATCAAGATTGAAATGAAGTAGTACTTGACCTGACTTCTGATCTATTTTTTGATGTTGAAACAGAAGGTGAAGCTACTATTTTAGAACCATAGGCTTGTGTACATGTAACAGCAAATACTGGTTACAGTGCATGGCTGCTTACTGCAAACGGGAAGATAGCAAACCCTTTCTCTCTTCCAGTATCCTTCTCTTCAAAATGTTTTTTCCTAATGATAGCTTTAAATACTTAGCCTTTGAAATAAAGGAATCAAGTGAGTCCTTTAACTAGGATCAGATGCTAACAATAATAATTAAGTTTGGGAACATGTCAGTATGAACCCTCCTCGGCGAGAATGAGCCACCTTTTCATCTATCTGATAGAGCTCACCATCACAATTAACTTCAGAGAACCTCTGACAGTATTCATCACATTTGCTGATGGTAACTCAGAATGGCCTGACCAGTATTTCATAGGCCACATTTCCTTTAGTTTGTGCAAGAACATGATTTAGTTCACAGGGAGGTAGAAATCTAATGAATGGGAAGATGATGTTCAATCTCTACAGTGTCACTCTCTTATACTAAATGATGTCTAGCAGCCATTCATTCTTTCCAGATGTTACATTTAAGATAATCCTGCACTTCAAGTAGTTGCTACATCTAGATTTGGAAAGTGGGGACAAATAACAGTGAGAATGCCACATCTCTTGGGGAAAACAAGAAGTAAAAGTCTAAAGAAAAGTGTTAAGAGTAGGAAAAGGTCTTTTGCTTTGATCGTCATAGGAGACCTGATGTACACACGAGTTAACTATTGAGTAGCAAATGCCTATCCACATACTTTTGTGGTATTTGACATGTACTTAAAAGCTGTATCTATGACAACACCTGGTTTAGAAATGCTTTAGGTTGGTTTCCCCTCCCCCCTTACAATAAAATATCCCCTTAATGTCTTTTTTTTTTTGTTTCCACAAGTTGAAAACACGAGTTTTCATGAAGATTGGCTCAAATCCTTGAAAAGCTGAAGCTGCCTGAACTGCCTGGCATTACTGTCGTTAGTGTGATGTGTTTTTTTCTTCCCACTATCCAAGGAAACCTAATTCCATACTTAGTACTGAACAAAGGCCAAGGTTCCCAACTGTATACAGTACAAATTACACCAGTGAAAGGGAAATTTTTATAGGCAAGAGTCAGCATTTGAGTGATGCAGTCGGAATTGTACGAAGTCACAGTAGAGCAGTGTCTCTGGAGGACAGTGCTAGTCGTCAGTAACTGGTTTTCCACCTTCATTCATATAAACTTACTTTTCAAATGCATTTGTAGTCAAGGATTTTACCAACTTGAAGCTGAATTCACAGCCTTCACTGACTGGGGCACACATGAGCTTTTGTTTTCTCAGTCAAAAGTGAAAGCTTACATGAAACAGCTTTCAATAATTTCTCTTGAAACCCAGTGCTCATTCTTAATGTGAGTGTAACTCTACTGTGTATGGTGTGTGCAGTAACTCAGCTAACTCTGAAGGAGCCATGTGATGACAGACCACCTGTAAAACATTGCAAACCACTTAATGGAAGTGTTCTTTAGGGGCTGCAACTGGTTCATTACTTTAATAGTGATCTTTATGGTGCAGTTTCTCAGCAAATTTCCAACAATACTGATTTATTTGGAGGGGAAGGAGAAACCATGGAAAGGGGAAGCAATCAATATGCAAGAGCACAGAGAATCCTACTTCTGAGGGTCGCAACAAACTGGACAAGTAGGCTTACAGACTTCTCACGAAGTTCAACCAAAGCAACTCCTTCACCTGAGTCACAGTCATCCCACACAACAGGCAGGTTGGAGCCAACTAGATGGAAATCAGGTTTACAGGGAAGGACCTGGGAATGCTATTGCACAACAAATTTAGCAATATGCCCTTGTGACAAAGGTGGCCAACTATACTGAGCTGTACTAACACGTACGTAGCTAGGCATTCAAGAGAAGGGATTATTCACCCCTGTTCTGTGCTCAAAGCCACATCCAAGTCCAATGTTGTGTTCCCCAGTACAAAACACTGGCACACTGGAGCAAGTCCAGTGAGAGGCCGCAGAGAGGCAAAGCACAAGGGATCTGAGAGCTGAATTCATCTTTCCAAAGAGAATGGTGGGAAGGGAAGGAGGGAAGGTGGTGGGTATAGGGTGGGGAAGCATTATCCAGAGAATGCAAACAAAAAACCATGACGAGAAGCATCCATACACACAAAACTGCTCTGCTACCCCTTTAGCTGTACAAATGAAGTTGTAGCCTGTTGCATAGCAGCTGATGATTGTTATAAACACAATTAGCAAACAGTTACTTACAGACTGTCTTTTGAAGACTTCCAAGTAAAAGTTCCACTGGACATTTGCAAGGTAATGATACCAACCCACTAATGACAGCTCAAAGGAAACGAATGGAAGCATGAAGCTGGTGTAGAAATTAAAACAAGCATAGCTGCCCTGACACACACTTCTCTGTCACGTACTAGTATCAGACTACAACTGCCCCCCATGTCCCTTCATAGGGAGGTTCCAATACATCACCCCATCAGTACAATGAACACAGCATTTAGAAAACAGAAAAAATATGACTGAAATTGTGAAACTACAGTGAGCAAAGGTGTTTTGTTTGCTTTTCTTTCCTTCTGACCCTTTGGCAGAAGCTAGCCATTACTTGGCACTGTTTCTAGATAAGAGTTGGAAAAGATACAGCTTCCCTACCCTTACACCTACATAAGGAAGCAATACAACTTAACTTACCAGTCACAGGAAGGTCTAAAATCCACCTGATGTCTAATTTTCACAAAGAAACAGTTTGTTATGAGGTTTCAAAGTCATAGAAAAAGAAAATATGCACTGTAAGTAGTTGTTCATCCGTCTTTCCACCTGGAAACAGCCACCTTTTCAGTTCACAGTTTATTCAACATCTATCTGTAGCCCTTGCTTCTGTTTTAAAGCTTTCCAACACAAATCAGCACTTATCACTTAAGTAATTCACAACAGCTGTGGGTAACAAGAGAGATCACCATTCTTCTTAGTATTACATGTGCCAAAGCCCCAGCTGAGCAGCCATTTGGACCAGCAAAACTGCAACAGCTTAGTGTTACAATACATCACCACTTGAACAAACACGAGTTCCAAGAATATAAAAGGTTCTTTTTCTTACAGTGGAAACTGGTAGATTTTGCTCAATGATTTTCACAATGTATTAGTTTGCCTTTGGCTCAAGTTGGCACATACAAATTCTGAACCCAAAACTGCAAGAATTAAACATTAATACTAATGACCATAGTTGTATTTTTTGTACATAGGTTGAAAGCTCTGTACAGTCTTCTGCATTATTTGAATCAGTTGAAAAATACTGATTTTTTATTTTATTTTTGGAATTGAAAATAACCTCATTTTACATTTTTCAGAAGAAATATCATCTGCATTGATGCTTGGTATCATTAAATGAATCATGGCTCTGCTACGAGTTCCTACTTCCCTTAAGAAGAAATACCTCTAACAAGTGACAGCTCCAGTGCTATAGCTGATGGGGTTTATTATCCTGCCTTTGTGATTATAATGAGTTACAGTGTTAATGCTCTTCACCTGGGAGATGCTGTCCCAAGCCACTTTTTAATAGGCACCACTAAGCAGAGCTGTATTTTGTTAACCACCAAGTCCTTCAGAGACACAACCAAAAACCAATTCATTCCTTCTTCAGGAAGTTTACAGGTTCATGTACAAGTTAAAACATATGAGGATGGGAACAGAAAAAGAGAGAAAGCTGGAAACTGGTAAATTAAATTTCAGATTTCTGCATGGACACTTCCTAGGCCTTGAATAATGCCCTTTCATAGTTACAGGCATATAAAAGAGCTATCCTCTAACTATGCCTCAGCTCCCACATCTTACAAGGTTGCAGTAGAGACTTTCCCTGAGGAACTCAATTATTTTAGTCAGCACTTGATCACTGTGGACTCTTACAAGGTACCATGCCTCAGTTCACAAATCAAATGCATTTATCTTTCTACAACACATTAAAGGGCTGTTATTCTAAATCTCTACAAGAGTTAAACTTCACATGGAAGTGATTTTTATTTAATGATCTTTATGATATCCTCTGCCTCCACATGATTCAGGCAGCTCTTCGTGTTCCCTCCTTATAAGCAAGGTTTCACTTTTGAGCTTCCAGTACAGTTTGATATAGCACCTTGTTAACATTCATGATTAATGACGAGTTGTATCTCCACAGTGTCGTATCCCTGATGAGGGATTCTCTGGGAAGGTTTCCTTGAAGGGGCATCCGACAGTGATAAACGAGGGCAACATCCATGGGAACATTCACACTGTTCCCATAAGCGTGTAGGACAGAGTGGACTGACGTCTGAATCACTTTTCGTGGATCAACTATCATTTTCTTGGGATTTATTACATTTTTCCTATCAGGCTCCCTGTGAACGTGGTTTAATATGTTAACACCTGGCACAGTATTCCAGGATGAGATGTTGAATGTGGGAGTAGACACGGACTCTGGGAAGATATGGTTCTCAAAGAGGAAAACGGCAGTCCCTGGGTTCTGCTCCTGCAGACTGCTCATCATGGTTTTCCAGTCCGGGTGCTTAAGGGGAAGAATTATTTCATCAGCATCATTAAGAACCACAAACTTGCTCCTCTGCATGTTCCGGTATATACAGTCATTTAGAGCTGTGATTTGTCCATAGTAGCCAATGTGTGTTCCATCATGTATGAAATACCATTCAGAAGAAACCTTGAGGTGCAAGTTTATTGGCCAGGGAATTATCTCTACAGTTCCTTCTTCCATATAAAACCTCAAGACTTTCTCCATCAGGTGGCTGCAGTTGTTCTTATAGATCACCACTTTCTGTACCCCAAGAATCTTGTACATCTCCATGCTCTGTATAAACTGCAAGACATTGTTGTAGTGGCCAAACATGGCAGAGATGCACACGGTGAAGTCAACAGGGAAGGGCTCAGCCTTGCGGTTTCTGATTTCAAAGCTCGGCAGCTGGTCAATGTTTCCAAGTGGAGACTGGTGAATGGATACATGCGTTGGGTCGCAGTTTTCGGGTTCCACACAAACTATATCTGCTGCTCCGTAAGGGAACCCAAATCTATCTGAGTGAACATCGATTGTTGCTTTTGATACATAGATCCTTCCATGGGGCTGACAGCAGAACCAGCAGAAGAGCTGTTTTACATCTTCGTGGTGAACAATCCCAATCACACGGGTGACTTTGCTTTCTCTGTTGTCAAAGTACGGGGATATAATAAAAGTTCTGTTATCTGATAATGGTGTTATTGTGCTATTGGTAATTTCCCCTCTACATTTGCTAACTTCATAGATTATTTTTGGCAGGTAAGAAGGTCTCTGTAACCTAAGATAAGAAAGTGTGACCATTGAAGTTAGAGTAACAATGCACAGAGTAGCAGCAAAGTAAGATTTTTTCCCACCACACAACATTTTGAGTGTATCTAAAGGTGGATGCACATTTCTTTGTCCTTTCACTTTATGCTGCCGCATCTGTAGAAAAGAAAATACGTAGTATGAGATCATATGGACTCATGATCATTGCTCAAGAACTTCGCAAACAAGATGTGGGGCAAATCTCTAGCATTGTTCACTGACTTCACCAGAGACCCAGCTACTAGTCTTCCATGAGAATCAATCACAGAACACACCTTCAGTGGGTTGCACCATAGTGTATATAACACTGAATGCCTCTATGTGTCGATGTGTGGAATGGTTTCTGTACATGGAGGATTCTGTGAAAGAGTATGATACAGGTCTATATACAGGAGAACAAGGAGGCATTATTCATTATTTTCTATAATCCACATTTTAGAGCATCTAGTTAAACAATTAGGCATTAATTTTTAAACAGAACAAAAGCTTCTCTTCCTCCCTCTCCCTCGCCATGGTGTGAATGTAAATTATACAGAAGAAATCACCCTCAACCAGACTTCTCACAGACAAGTTAGGGGCAGACACAAAAATTAAATGTATACAGCATTAACTGAGTTCATAAAAACCAAGATGATTGGGGATTGCACATGATGGTCCAGATATAATTGCTAATACATAAATTCCCTAACTTGGAATTCACCACAGATGAGACAATATTCACAGAGGAAGGTCAATTCATACAATTCAGCAGAAGACAGGTGAAACCTAGACAGGTATAAAAGTCTTTAGTTATTAGCTCTACTCTACTCAGCACTGTACAAGGCAGGGAAATGACACCTCATACTGTGCTTGCTAGAAATGTGGGCCTCCTCACACTGCATTAGTGCTGCTCAGATCCTGCCATGCCTTGAGGGTCAGGTCTTAATCTCTTGCTGTTGCAGGAACAGGCAGATGTCCCCGAGTACTGGATGTCTCCTAGAGACTGGCCAAAGCCTTTAGGAGCACTCATGCTACCAAGTGTTGATGCCTGACAGGGAGCTCATGGCAATTTCAAGCAGTAATTTGTGTAAATGCAGCCCAAATTGAAGTTTCCCCTATAAACTCATCTTTAGGCATCCAAGTATGACCTATAAGGTGACAGCAAGTCTCTTCAAAGGCCTGCTTGTATCACAGAGATTCTTGGAAGAAGAGTGCCCCAGATTAATCAGGTTCATGTTAGATCAGAAAACTGGACTGATAGCCCTGACTGCCAGCAAGAAATGTAGGGTAAAATGCCAAGATGCAGTAAATTGATTCAATTGCACAAGATGAAGGAAATGTTTCTAATAGACATGTCATTGCTGCATAAAGCCAGCTCCTGAGAAAAAAATAAACCACACCATTAAAAGGCCTAGATTTCTAGGTTTATATTTTATAGCAAGAACAGGTAGTAATGTCATAGGTGCAGCAGATATTGGAAGTTTCTCCTATTTCTTGTCCTTTCACTTACTTATAGAGACTTAATAAAATCACTTAAGTACTTATTAATCTAGGTATCTTCAGGGCACAAGCACATGATAAATATCTAACAATGTTTTTTCCAAAGCATATTACTAAGTCTATTCTAAAATAATAATTTAATCTGATTCCCCCCCACACACACATTGTGTAAAGCTCTCTTGAGAGCCTCTGTCTCAATACAATTTTGTGATGGAACAGGAAATGAGCATTTCCAAAGATAGGTACAAAATTAGAAAGAACCTCAATCCACAGTTAGGATCCAGATATCACACTTGACAGCTTCGTAACTTTGGAAGTACCTAAATTCCTTGGCAACTTCACTACTTGGGTTGAAAATTTCCCCTGGAGTCTGGTGTTCTGCTTGTTTTCCAAACAGTAAAACCTGGCTTCTGAATACAGCAATCTAGCTTCTGAATCTCAAATTTAGGCAAAAAATAACAGTCCATGCCTCCAGAAAAATGTGCATTAGTTTCACAACTGCTCTTTCCTGAAAAAGTAGGGAGAACTATTTAGCAAGTAACTCACGACATACTTGCTAAAATGCCCCATTTGCCAAGGCTGATGTGATTTATAGCAGCCTTTCCCAGCCACCAAGAAACTGCTTTACACACTGGAACAGTCACAGAGCACCAGCAATCTCACTACATCGCACTTGACACAAAGCAGAACTGCCAGCACCGACTCTTCTGGCTCCAAGTATCCCCCCCCAGAAGTCTGTACAATTTAGAGCAGAATTGCAAATACAGGGTAAGAGCCTGGTTCTGCCACACAACTTTCTGCTGAAGATTTGTGGCTGAGAACAACTCCGATTTCCTAAGTCTTTTCATTAAACATGAATGGTTTCATCAAACAAAAAGGTTCCCCTGAACATTCTCATTCCCAGCATTCTTACAACACAGAGTAGGTCACATGTAACATTTTTATCTAGGTCTTACCTATTTATGATTTAAAATATTGTTCAGTCTTACAAACAGTTTTTACTAGAGAAATACCAAAACATGTCAACATTAAATAATACAATTTCATTTATTACCTGTTGTTTCTTCTGCTTTTGCTAGCTATAAATAACAAACAATCAAAATTATACTTTTCAACAGTGTTTCGAGGAGTGAACATCAGAAAGGAAAAAGTACCTTTTAAAGCAGACAGCCGGGTGAAGGTCTGTTCAGTTCTTCATTTATTTTTTGCTAAGGTATAACCTACAGATTGTTTATTGTAACCAGGCAAAAACTTAAAAGTTTGTAAGATAAATTGCAGGAGTTATTCAATTCAGAACAACGCAGAGGCAAAAACTGCTGGTACAATACCTTGCCGATACATTTCATTTCCATGCTTCATGTTCTTTAATATCAGTAGCAGCAGCCACACCTACAGGAAAAACAAGTTTTCCCTCTCTTGGGCAAAGCATACAGTTGCCTCCCATTAACTTATAAATTACAAACTTGAGTGTAGGGTTGTTGAAGCAAATCAAACCTAAGCACTCGGGATTATTTTTTAAGGCTACTTAATTTCCTTCTGGAATTGAACGCTGCGTGTTGATACAGCCACAGTTTACACACATACTTAAAGAGAACTAGAAAAATGTACTATACATCAGTGCTTCTTGGGCAATCATTTCTTAGTAACATACTACAGGTCTAATTAAAGTAGGTCGATACAGATTCTGATGAGCAAGTAGGAGAGAGATCTGAAATGCCGGAAGGTTCTAGAAGCAGAGAAAGAGCAAAATACAGAACTCGAGACACACTAGGACACAGAATCTTAAAGAAATATGTAATTATTTGAGTGAAACTCATGTTTTTCCCAACATGTGACTCACGAATTTTGTCCCTTGAAATTAACAGCACAGATGTGTAGTCAGAAAATACATGAAGCCAGATTAATGAGGAACATTACATTTGTGTTTCCTCACTATAGAGAGGACTTGGCAAATTTTAACTTCAAAAATATGCTTCCAGCATGTAAGAATAACAATAATTCGTTCTGGTTTAGTGTCTTTAAAATCTAATTACTATTCAGATAGAACATGATACAAATTACACAGGCTGCTTTAACACTAAATTTAGCTAATGGTACCAATGTCTACTCGGCATCAGTTTGTTGTCTTTCGGTATTCCCCTTAATGGTGAAGAGCCTCTCTTCCTCCTGGACTGCAGTCAGATCACCTCCTACCTTTCCATTAAACAATACAGTCAGCTCTAATACTCCCTCTTAAGAAACACTCCTCTTTGACCAGCTGCTTCTGTGCAGTTGGCCCAGTTTCAATTAACCTCTAGCACAGGAGACCAGAAATCTCTGTTCCTTGCCCATTTGTACGTGACAGCGACAAGCCTCCATCATTGTTGCAAATTTTCTTTCTCAACGTATGCTAAGATTATACTTTTTGCAGATGCATCACACTGCACAGATACATCTAATCTTGTCATCAGCCAACGATTAACACAGCCAGCCAGTCTTTCAGCCAGGTGCAGTTACACAATGTGTTTTCTTCATTGGCAAGGTCATCCTAAAGAACTCTTGCCCCAGTTAGGATCACAGTGTCACAGAATGGTTTGGGTTGGACAGGACCTTTAAGATCACCTGGTTCCAACCCCTGCTGTGAGCAGGGACATCTTCCAGTAGATCAGGTTGCTCAAATTAATCACATTTCTCCTTATTTCTTTTGCCATATTGCTTCTAAAAACCCACGCTAAAACCTTGTATGTAACCAAGACTGCAGTTACAAGCTTCCATATATTTAAATCAGGGGGTTTTTTGCCTCTCTAAACCAAGGAGCTGCTCATCCTTTCTTTTGCCATATTTATTAAACACCCATTATAGGTTCTTTAATATCTTGTCTGTCTTAGAATTTTGTAATGGAAATTATTCAGTATCACCTTCTAATTGGAATATTATTTTTACCTCTGCTGTACAACTTCTATTTTCAAACTTTCTTTTCCATCATCTTTCTTTAACCATCCACAATTAGAACTGTCCTTAAGAAAAGGTGGAACAAAGTGCTAATTTAGCTCAAGAGCCATTCCTAAGTCTAATCTCCATCACATGCTCTCTGCATTGGGGCTTTCCTTTGTAATTTGCTTTCTTTGCACTGAGACAGCTGAAGACCTTCCCTGCTATTTGTTTCAGTACCTCTGCAATGCCTACAATGAGTTTGATTTTTGGTAACTCTCAGTTTACTACATTATCTCCTAATCCAGGGTGAGGATGGGGGACAATTGAGACAAGGTGACTGCAAAGTTTCAGTCCCTAATATGCAGTATTAGATTCAATAGTATAACAAGAATAAACAGCCTAATGCCTGGTTTATCCAGGGCCTAACTAAAAAGTCACCACTAACAAATAGCCTTATTAATTTCTTATTTTTGGAAACAAGTTATTCTCTATCTTCTGGTTTATGTTTTTTTCACCAAAAGTAACAAACTGGTACTTAAATAACAATTCCAAAGACTAACAATCATTTACCATCTTTATCTAGATTGTCTGATGCTAATCTTTTGAGAGCTGATCTTTTTTTCAGACAGACTCTTTGAAACACCAGTGTCCTTCCTCTCTTATACAATCCATAGCCAGAAGCATATTAAGCCGAGTGCAGTATTACCCTACTATTCGTAAAATGCTGCTCTAAAAAAAGTTTAAGCTGGCCATTTCTATTCTAAACACAAGAAGGGAAGCCAGACACTGTTGCCATATACTTAATTTGTGCTATTAGAACTGACAAACCACAAGTTTCCCTGCACAGTCATAAACTTCTCCACTATAATCTGCTGTACATCCCTAAGGCAAATTTCTGCTATTGTAAGCAATCAGACACTGTGTTCTTTGAGGAGGAACTGCTCAGGCATGACGACATTTAAAAGATTGTTCTTTCAACCGTGTGTCTTTCACACTGCACTTGTTTTAGCTGGGACACAGTTAATTTTCTCTTAGCAGGTTTTAAGGGGCTGCGTTTGAGATTTGTGACCAAGTTTTAAACACATTCATGTTTTAGCTGAGGTTGAACAGCGCTCACACAGCGTCAAGGCCACCTCTGTTTGTCATGCTGCTCCCTCCTCCCTGTCTCAGGCATAAGGCAGCACAAGTCTGCAGGGGACACAGCTGGGACTGCCAAACCAGACTGACCAAAGGCCTGTTCCAGATGCTGTGGCAGCAGTTAAAAGCTGAGGGAAGAAGGAGGAAGGGAAAGACATGCAGCATTATGTCATTTGTCTTCCCAAGTCACTGTTCTACCTGATGGAGCCCTGCTTTCCTGGAAAGGGCTCGACACCTACCTACTGATGGGAAGCAGTGAGTAAATTCCTTATCTTGCTTTGCCTGTGCATGCAGCTTTGCTTTAACTCTTGAACTATCTCAATCCATAGCTTGTGTCGCTTTTGCCCTCCCGACATTCTTCCCCATCCTGCTGGAGAGGAGGATGGAGGTAGTGAGCGAGCAGCTGTGTGGTGCTTCGCTGCCTAGGGTTAACC
>NW_009915595.1:0-1327 GCF_000696875.1 Nestor notabilis | reverse complement strand
CTCCCAGCACCCCAGCTGCAGGAGGGGATGCAAGTGACACAGGGATGGATGCAAACACAGGGACATCCAATCGCAGCCCAGGGCACGGAGTCGGTGTCCAGGTGCTCAGTACCTGGGAATGGGGGTCTTGGCTACCACACAGGTCCTGGTTCCCCCTGCAGCACCAGCACTCACTGCGGGGGTTCAGCTGCCCACCACGGGGCTCTTGCCTGTCTCTGCCCCACAGGGAGCATCTCCCAGCACTGCCAAGGGATTCCTCCTGGTTCCCACCTGCAGCCTGCGGGGAGGATGCTGGGGGTCATTAGGGTGTGCTTGCACCCCAAGACCCCATGTACAGGGAGCACCACATCCGACTGGGCATGAGGGCTGCCAGGGACCCCAGGGTGCTCTGAGTGCCCAAATAAGGGTCCTGCAAGAGCCTCATCCACTGAGACCCCGTGCCCAGCTCCTCGGTTGTTGTTCTCGAAAGGGCCTTTTCCTGGAAGTGTGGCCTTGGGCTGGAGCTTGAGCTGGAGGGCTGCAGAGTGCCTCAGGAAGGAACTGGGTCCAGCCCGGAGTCCGGCTGTCTCCGTGACTGGACTGCCAGGAATTCAGTGAGTCACAAATTCCCCAAGACCCTCAGGGGACAAAGCAGAGCCACTGGCTAAAAGGACATCCCCAGCTTCTGCTCTGGGTCCTTGTGCTGCTGCCAGGTCAGGAGCGGATGACGCGGGGGGGTGCTGCTGGCAGAGCTGGCCCCTTCCCGTTCCCCTTCCTGTTGCATCCCCATTCTCTCTGCAGCAGATAAAGGCTCACGAGCGGAAGCAAGAAAAGCAACAGTCCAAGTGTTTGTGACCCCCCCGCGCCATGCTCCGCGTGTCAAGTGGCTCTTGGTGGGACGCAGCGATGCAGCACCGTGGGGTCACAGGTCGCTGCGTTCTCTGACGCCAACATCTCCCCCGCTGTGTGTCCCTGCTCCGGGGAGTGCCGGCCTCTGGTACACAGGGGGCAGCCAAGGTGGATGAGGGTAAAGTCCAACCGGGGCACCTTGGGCCCACGTGGCTGCGGGAAGCAGAGCAAGGAGCTGTGGGCTGGCACCGTGCCTGTCCTGCCTTCGCCACTGCTGGCTGCATTCCACAGGAGAGCAGGTCCCACCACCACATGGAGGTGTGGAAGGAGCCCAGAGCCAGGTGGGTTGGTCCTGGATGCCCCATGGAGCAGCTGCACCACCGCACAGTGCTGCTATCCCTGTGGGGTGCAGAGTGAGCACCCCAGCGATGCACGACTCCGTGCTAGGGTGATTGCATCCCTCCAAACCCACCCTGGAAAGCCACCCATCCGGTCAGGA
>NW_009915594.1:0-18942 GCF_000696875.1 Nestor notabilis | reverse complement strand
AGAACAGGTATCGCTGCTGCAATGGCAGTCACAGAAGAGGGCTTTGCAGAGGTCTGGGAGTGACGCAAGCTTTATGCCTAAAAATCCTATTCCCCGTGGCACCCTGGCTTTAACTGCTACCTGGTTGGTTTTTGGGGAGAGGGAGGGTTGAGACGGGACACTAAGGTAAAGGAGAGAGGAGCTGTAGACAAGGTCTGCCATCCACTCCTCCGAGGAGCCATATTGGTGCTTCCCACCTCCCCACAGGGAATCCCAGCCCCAGGCTCAGAGGCCAGGCACAAAGGTAAGCAGCTCATGTGCTGTGCCTCTTGGCTGTGCAGCTCAAGGTGTGCACCCATGCACAAGAAAGGGGCTACAACCAGCTTAGACCTACCAGGGAAGTTCACAGATGGACCTGGAGCTTGTTATGTGGAGTTTCCTTCTATGTGCATCTCCAGTGCCCATACAGTGGCCCAGTGCAGAATAACTAGGGAGAGACAGGATGCCAGCACCTTCTTTTGTGGTGCAGTCCCTTGCAAATTGCATTGTAGAGAAATGAACAGCCCAAGGCATCTTCAGATACCAGACAGCAAAGCCACTCACCCAACTCCCCACATGTGCAGCAGTGGGGGCTATGGTCTGATTGCACCAGGAATAAGAACCACCAACCCTACTCGCTCCTTCACTCACTCATGTATATTTGTCTTTTGCCACCTTTATTTTGGACTGCCCTTCTCTTCCCACACAGCCACAGTCAATGTGGGAAACAGATTGCAGAGGCTCATTTATTTTCCAAACACCCTACTGCATGGAGTTGCAGCTCCTCAATGGCCACGAAACAACAGCAACAAACTTGGCAACAGCAATCGCTTCCCTTAAAAACAAACAAGGAAGTTTCAGAAGACTGCAGGGGGTTTGTTCAGCTGACAGCTCTCGTCTTCTGTGTTGTGTGCTGCAGGGGAGGAGAGGCGCTTTCCCCCGCTGTTATGAATAGACATGGGTTTACATGACTTCCATGGCTGGAATTACAGGTTTCCTCCCCAAAAAAGGTATCTGAGATCACCAGCTGCTCTTCATACACTGTAAATCAGGAAGACCTGTGCTGCAGCTTGCAATGGCCACAGCTCTCCCAGCGTTTGGCAGAATCTGGGCTGCCTTCCACACTCATGGCTGGATGCTGTGCAGCACAAACATGATGCTGTCACTGTCACTGGTAGCAGTGGGGCAGGGCAGCCTCACACCTCCAGCACCACTGGGTGTGCAGCCAGAGGGAGCCTTGGCTCTGAAACGGACACCGGGACCTCTCCTTCGGCTGGGCTGGGCAGCATCCTGCTGGCTCTGCTTCTGCATCGTGGGGGTGAGTCCTTGCTTTGAGCTACGAAGGCTCCACAGTATTGCCAAGTACCAGAATAGCTTTTCTTTCATTAACTTCATCCGTAAAAACACCTTCTATGCTGCATATTTAGTATGTGAATATTCCCCTGGCCTCATCCTAGAAATGCAGCACCAAAGATAGCCCACTGAAGGGAACTCTAGCTTTGGCTCGAGCCACTCAGGAGCCCAGGGACAGGAGTCTGTTGTTAATAAAGTGCATGGAAACAAAATCGTACTGCCTCTGCTCAGGAAAAAGTGTTCTTGTGGTCAAAAGTCTATTTCAAATGGATTAAAAAGCATAGTATGCTTGGCTGCTTGCAGGTCCTTGGAGCAAGATTGTGAGTGTCAGATGACGGTAAATTGACTGTAAAGGCCAGTATGAGCCTTGCAGGGCTGGATGGACAGCTGTGCTCAGTGTGCCCCAGGTCCAGGTGGGGGGCAGCTCTCGGGAGCTGCAGCACCTCTCTCCAAGGGTCCTTGCAGCCCATCACAGCAACTCCCCAGGGAGTTTGCATCAGCCATGGAACAGCGGGTAATGGGGCAGTTTTGTGTCTGAACAGGTCAGTAAAGGAGAAAAGTCTTGTTACCTGCAAGGATTATGACCTTCCTTCTCCTTTAGAATAGCATTGCCATAATTTTCTTTGTAAGACAGTTTATGGAGAAAATCAAATTGGTTTCGTTAGACTTTAGATGCATTTATGATCTTGGTAAGGTCATAAAGCCACAACAGGATATAAAACCAGTGCTGATAATTCCTTGGCACAGCCTGGTGCAACATAGTGCAGAGGAGATTACTGTCAGAGTGGCTGTTAACACAGCCTTCTGCAATGGGACACGGCTGTTTGTGAGCGGTTCCTGCTCAGAGCTGGGAGAGCTGTGAAAATGCCAAAGAGATATGAGGCAGTTTTTATGGGGTGCCTTTCCTTGGAAAGAAGAACCGAGGTGGCAAACTCCATCCCTCTCCTCTCCAGCCCAGAGCAGTTGGCATCTCACTGGCAGACCTTGCCCAGCCACTTGCCCAGATCTGCCAGCTCCAGCGTTGCCTTCCAACCTTCAAGTCAAACATCCCAGTGATGTGGCATTCCTCTTTTCCTCATAGATCAACCAAGGTATCTCAGGGATAATTGCTGTTCTTATTCCAGTTCCTATGATAAGGCCCTGGGTTCTAAATGACACGGAGGAGAGATGAGGAATGACAAATGACATAGTCCAAGGTCAGCTTATAACCAGTGTCATGGGAGATCAGGTTGGCCTCTCACTACCTGCATCTCCTGGTGGAGGCGGATGTAAGCATGAAGAGACTACAACAACAGTGGGCTAAGTCCTGCTGGTGAAAGGGCTCCTGGTGAGGCCATAGGACCCTTGTCTGCCCCAGCACCCAACTACAGCAGTCTGAGTGCCCGTGTTTGCCAAAGGGCCTCAACATCTCAGCTGGGGGCTGACCCACCTCATCTTCCCCCCAAGAGGGATGCTCCTGCATCCAACTGCAGACCCGCTGCACCCCAGGGTATCCTGTGTGCCTGTCCTCTAAAGCTTCACCAGGGGCCGAGGAAATGCCACGCAGCTGAAAGCAAATGTTATCCCTCCTGGTAAGCAGCTCATCAGTTCTTCTCTCTCTGCCCCCTGCCTTGCTGTGAGTCTATAAATACTCCGGGTGTGTGATAAATGGAGGATTGCTGCTAAGGCTTTGTCAGCTGCCGGTGGAGCTGACTGTGCAACTGTTAATTATGCCACAGCAGCAGCCGGGCAGGTTTAAATCCTTTTGATGCTTTGAAATGCTCCCTCTGGGGAAGTTTAAGGAATAAAGGTTGTCGTGGCTGATGGGTGTTTGCTTCCCCTTCTAGAAAGTGTACAAGACACTGATTGCTGCATGGAGGGCTGTTCTCCTCGCTCCTGTTGTCTGTTCCTGGAAATACATACTCTCTTTAATGGCAAGAAGTTGCTTCTGCAGATCTGTAACTGCAATCAAGCAGTTAGTGTGCTGCCCACATGTGCACAGAGTTTACCCGTGGAAGCTTCCCCTAGCAGACAAAACTGATTTGGAAAGAAGGCAGTGAGCTGTGGGTGATGGCACTGGGTTTTCTGGGGAAAAATAATAAAGGTTAGGGCCAGTTAATGCCTCACTGGAGATAGCCTGGGAATAAAGGAATCAGCAGACAGTGGCCTGAGATAACATAGTCTAGCTGTGGGTGGGAAGATCTTGAGGGATTCAGCAAATCCAGGGACTCTGGTGGGTCCCCTTCAACCTTGCCAGGCTGAACTCTGTGGGTGTCTGTGTCTCCGTCTATGAGCTTGCTGCACTGGGTTGTTTTATGTGTTTGCTTTGCCATATTTCTACTTGTGTTTCTCAGAAGAAAGGCTTTGCTCTGACACATTCATGGAAGCTTCCAAATTCTTCCACTGAGTGAGGGGCTTGCACCCCAGAGCTTAAGTCCTGGTCTAAACCATTCAAAGTCATGGGACGGCTACATCAGAAGCTCCTCCTAAGCCACTGGATAAAAATCTCTCCCTTTTTCTGCCACTCACCCTTACCCTTTAGTACAAAGTGCACCGGGTGCTGTGTGGGTGCCCTGTGTAGAGATGTTATCGTGGATGATGCCTGGGCAACAAAAATGCAGTCAGATAGTGATTGCGGGCAAGTGTCTCCAAAGCTGTTTGCAGAGCCAAGCCTGGAGCTGCAGGGCTTGGTCTCAGGCACCCTGCCTGAGCTGTGTGCTCAAGGGAAAGACAGGGAGAGGTAGGAGGAGAGGTCTTCTGTCCTGGCTGTTGCACTAGCTGTGCCCAGTTTTTATTACATGCTTTCAGTTTACTGCTAACCTAAGTTCCACACATCAGTTTAAGAAGTACTTTCCACACTTACTCTTAGAATATTGTTCTAGGGCACTGTAAAGCACTGTTGAGTCCCTGTCACAAACAATAGGCTGCTTTCACAGATACTTCCTCTTGGACTTCTCCTTCCAACTTGATGACCACCTGTGATTACTCTTGTGCCATCAAATAAATGATGTTGCTGGCAAAGGACACTGCCTTCACTGAGCTGGCAGTGTGCACAGGGGTGGATACCCAGGCACACCAGCATGTGTACACACTCACACACACGCACTCACACACCCAATCTTGTAGGTGTTCCTTCAGGCACAATGCTGCTGCACCATTTCCCAGACTCACGTGTCCAACTCAGGTTCCCTGTGCAGAGCTTTCAGCACAATTGGGCTGTCAGGATTTGCCAGCAGAGCCTGGGGCCTTACCCTGCTGCAGTTACATGGAAAAGAGCCTCCAGCTCCATGTCTCCAAGTCCACCTGTGGTGGATGGACCCTGCTATGAAGGCTGCTTAAGTGGTGCAGCCTGAATGTGAGAGGCTGGGGAGAGGGACAGGACCACAGCACACTGTTCCCTGCACGTCACTGAGCATCCAAACCCTCTTTGCCTTGAGTTTCTTTCCTCCCTCCACCTACTGTAAAATGGAAGTGGTGAGCTTCACATCCCAGAAGGTTGCAACCAGGGCTCAAACCAGACAGCTTTGCAAGTGATGTTTCTGGTAGCATTTCCAGATTTTCAATAGCCAGAAACAGCGAGGGGAAGAGTCACAGCAGCTTTTGAGATGCAAAATCCCCCATCTTACTTGACTGGGAATGTGCTCAGTTTGTTTTTTCCACAGTGAATCTAAGAGATGGGGCTTTTCTCACTGATCCTCCTGTGAAAACATGACGTTTTGGTCATTTTTAATGATGCAGCTCAGTATTCTCAGTTTAACCAGCCACCCAGCACCCCTGGGAGCGCTGTCTGTCAGCAGCCACTGGCCTCCCAGCAATCCTCTTCTCCCCCACTTACAAACAGCCTCTCCTCCAAAGGAGAGCAGATTTACATTAACAGCATGAGTGGCACCTCTTATCTCGGCAGCACCTGGAGCGGTAAGGGCAGTTGCATGAATGATGAACATTAATGTCTAAAGAAGCCGAGCAGCTTCCTGGAGAGGTTGAGAAATACTTCCTTGTGTCTACCAGGGGAGTAAATGGTGCAAAGAGCCTGCCCACTCTCCCACAGGCATAATAACAACCTTTGCGTTGCACACCCCATGCTAGATGCTTTTCTGAGCACTTAACAACCATTTGCCTGGACAAATTAGCAGCTGACGCACGCAGGTAATTGTACCTACACACTGGGAGATGGCCACTTTGGAAAGACAGGTGTGGGGAGAATCATCTCACCTCACTCAGGCTATGCAGAAGTAAATGGGAATGGTAGGCTCTGATGAAGAGAGGACAGAAGCTTCATCCCGCCTGATACAGGTGCCACAAGCAGAGAGGATAAATCAGGGCTGGACATGCCTTGGGGATCCCAGCTCATTGCACAGTCCAGGCTGGCTGCAGGTAGGGAGAAGGTGTTCTTGTACATCCCTGAAAGGGAAAGCTGTGCCATCACCCCACCACCTGCACTGCTCCACCAGCAACAGTCACATCCAGCTTCCCATAGGACCAATGTCACTCCAAAGGGAGATGCTCTCATCTCTCACAGAGGGAAATAAAAGGAGACAGGACAGAGATTAAATGAGCTGAAGAGGAAAATTACTCTCGGCAAAATTCTTGCAGTGTCCAGGATACCCACAAGTAGCAGTAGCAGATCTCTGTGATCTCCTACAAAATAATGAAGTCAGCCCAGTGATTGGGAAATCTTTCTGCAATTGCTGGTTTGCTATTGAACTAGCTCTGCTCTTTGCCCTTGTTTCATCCTCGCCTGGAGAGGAATCGGATGGAGTCAATTTGCTTCACTTTGTGTCTGGTCATTTTCTGCCTTTTAATGAGAAAGTTTGCCAGGGAGGGAGGTAGATCAAAGTACCTCTGTTTTACTCACCATGACAAGCCCAGGGCCCCGTGCTGCCCAGCCAAGGCTCTTTAGTGACAAATAATGCTGCCCTCAGCCACTGTGCAGGAAATGACCAGCCCCACTCGCCTGGTGATACTCCCTCCTAGTTACAAGCATGTGCTTTGCTTCTTGATGTGCCATTAGTCACTTAAAGGCTCACATCTCACTAGCTCTTAGGAAACCTCACTGGGGAAAACTTATTGGTAGTTCTTCCAGCTCCATGGGGTTTTGCAGCTTCTGTTGAAGACCTGCGAGGACTGCTGAGATAAGCACAGGGACTGCTCGGTGTGCCTGCAGGCTGAGCTGCAGACACTGCTCTGCTGAAGACCTCAGCTGGGGATACCACAACACTGTCCCAAGTGCCAGGGCCGGGCTGGCCTCAGGAGGCATCTCAGCTTGGGAACAAGCGTCTCCCCAGGGGCCAGGTAGATAAGGGAGATGCATTGTGCAGGTCTACCCAGGCCTGCTCTGTGCAGGCAAGCCTGGCACAGCAAACCCGGCACAGCAAACCCCTCCTGGGAGCTTTCTGAGGCCAGGGAGCAGCAGCACTGGTGCCAGCACATGTGTGGAGTCCACACCACCTATATGTGTACCCCTGCCCTGCCTTAAAGGGTTGCTGCTTCCCTGGGGGTTGTTCAGCAAAGAGCAAAAGTACTGTTGGGTGATATGGGTTTGTCATGACAGCCATGGGCCAGTTCCCAGCTAAATACAGTGTGTTAGGTGAAGACTAATCCACCAAGGAAACCATCGATGTGCCAGGAGGTTGAAAAGGTAAAGGTCAGGGAGAATGAGGGAAGAACAGAGCTCTGCTGGTCTAACGTAGCCGAGAGCCACTCTTCAGGAGGGAACACGCACTGCCTGGCCACCCGAGACATCCCAGCTATTAGCTGATGAGCTGGTTCGGCTGCTGCTGCTGGTGATTGGAACATCCAAGGTGGGAAGCGTGTGCCAGCGGGACTGAGGATAGCAAGGAAGGGGCAGGAGGGGAGGGGTTGGACATGGCCATGGACCACAGCCTGGGGATTGCTGGGCTTCACACTGCCTTCTTGGCAGCAGCCATCTGGCTGGCTAATTACTGCATGTTATAATGTCCTTTGAGAGTCTGAGGTACTTGTTAGTACTTATAACAACAGTAATAGTCAAGATTAAAAACAATTAAGGCAGCAAACTGTAGGGATTGGATACTCAACTGCACACATAACCAAGGGGACTCCTCCTGAATCCTTCCCTTGTTACAAGGTGATGGTCATAATCCCCTTGCATGGGACAACGATTTTGAGAGATTTCAGAAGCACCACAAAACCTTCTCTCTCTGATACGTTGTTATTGTCTCCTCCTTTGCAGGCTGTTTGCCTCAATTTCAGTGAAAAGACAGCAGAGGAGAGTGAATGATGGCCCAAATAATCTACAGCTGATATCAAATCAAGCTCTGGGGGCAAATGGTGTTCCACAGAGGGTTTAAAGCAGAGGCTGGTGCTGTAAGCACAGGTAAATGATGGTGTTACTGAGGTTTTATATGTAGCAATAATACAGGTCTTGGAAACTCAGAGAGAAACCTTTCCTTGGTGCTGCCACCACTGAAAAAAGGTGAGGATGATGAATTGTTTTTCAATGCTCCCTTAGTGGGTTGTAATCCCAGTTTCTAGCAGTCATCAGGTGTGTAGTACAGGGATGATGAGGGCAGGGTTTCAGCTCAGGTGGGCAGGAGGTAGCACAGTGTTATCCTGATGGGCAAAATAGGAGCAGAAAGAGCTTTGTGTTCCTTTGGCAGCAAAGAAAACCTCTGAGATTGTTAGTCTTCAGGAAAGCAAGAAAAGCCTCAAAGCAGAGATGAAGATGGTACAGATAAATGGCAAGGCAGGGAGAGGGACTGAGATGAGCTTCATTTGCTTGGTCTAAAGAAACCTGAGACATGGAGGGAATAGAGTGTGAGCATGAAGCTGGGCTTAATGAGCTGAGCAGCTCCAGTCATCTGCTGCTCTTGGGTATCTATGGCAAAATCCTGCAGTTTTGTCAGGTCTTGCAGTTTTGGAGCTCTTTGGTGGGTGCCTGAATAGCCCTGGCTCCTGGGAATCACTAAAGTCTATGAAGATAGCTGTTGCATCTTTAAATTAGCCCATAATATAGCCCATGAAGTTAATGGGAGGAAGTACAGAAAAGGTGCTTTGTTAAGCTTAAAGGCTGAAAAAAGAGAGTCCAACAAGAAGAAAATCTTTCCTTTATTTTTTTCTTTCTTTAGTGACTGGGAAATGTGTTCCAGCAGGTACAATTGTGGTTTCTTTAGAAACTACAGACAAGATTAAATGTATTGGAAAATGCATGCCATGCCAGACAGCAACCAAGACTCACAAAGCAGATAATGCATAACAGGTACTAAAGTTCAATAAGCAAAGGAGAAATAACAGTGGTTAATGCTGACATCTCAAAGTTGTTTCCGTTTCAAACCATCCTTGCCAGGGAATCTGTTCATCACTTTCCTGTGTTATGCTGTTGGTTTTTTTTTTTCTTTTTTTCAAGAAAAGAATGTTTAATTGAATCTTTGCGCTTCCAGCAAATTCTGGCCCTCTCTTCCAAATCCATGTTTTCTGTAAAGCAGCAGTTGGCAGTGCTATGTGTCTCCTGCTACCGCAGCTCTGTGCTGTGCTACTTGGGGTGTGAGCTGGCGGGAGAGCACTTGGACACAGAAGATTTACTGTGGGTATTTAAGTCTGGAGAGTATTTATTTTGAGACAAGGTAGTATTCCAAATTAAAAATCAAGGCAGGTAAAGGTTTTTCTGGTTGCAGTGATGCACAGCAAGGAGCCAGGCTCACCAGCCACTGGATGGCATTATTGTTTCACTCAGATAAAAGTTGTCGTGGCTGCCCTGTGCTGTGCTCTGGGCACCAATATTCGGGAGCCTCTGTGGTTCCTCTAACCATGGTATATGAAGGTAGTCAGGGCCTGGGTGACACGGCACATCGACAGATCTGCCCTCACAGTGCAGATCCTGGGATCCTGGTCAGTGTCATGCTCAGCTGTCCCCACGGGTGCCACCGCTGCAGCCAGGCTGGTGTCAGCTCCCTGCCCACAAAGGATGAGCACAGCCCAGGGCACTGCATGGGGAAACTCTTTGGTGGGCAGCCAAGGGTGACAGAGGGGGCAACCTTCCTGGGTGCCCTTTGCCATCCTGGAACAGAGCAAAAGGAGCTAACACAGCTGCTGAAGTACCTTCAGTGTGGTGCATTTGGGAAGAGGGGGGCTTGAGTTTTGGGAGGTGAGCAGCCATGGCTTGCATCATTCAAAGGTTAAGGGCTGGTGGCATTCGCATGAGATGCTGCACAGTGGAGCCCTCTGTGCTTGTTTGGGTCCTGTACTTACCTCATACCACCCTTCTTCCCACCTTCACCTGTCCAGGACACCGTGCCTGTAAAGCAATGGGGTCATTCCTCCCCATGGCCTGCTGATGGGAAGGGAACATCTCACCCTTTACCATAGAAAAGAGATGGCTCAGCCAGTGTGGAGGGAAGAGCCCAGCGGATGGGAAGGTGCCTGCAGCAGACAATGCTAAGCAGGTTTAAAGGAAAGCGGACCTGCTCCTCTTGGTGCATTGCAGAGGCTGGTGGCACACAGCTCCCACCTTCATGTGCAGGCTGGGAGAAATGAGTATTTGAAAAGAAAATGTTAAACTGGAGGACTTTGCTTTGTTGGTGGGGTGAGCTCCCGAAAGTGCTTCCTTGGAGTGTGTGGGCAGGTCTGCTACTAATACTGCTTTTTAACTACCTTCGTAAGCAGCTCCTGCCTCTCCAACTTGAAGATATATACGTGTTTATAGGTTCTTGGAGCTGTCAAGATCTCCACATCTTGTGCAAGCACTTCTGAAGCAAACAGAAACTTTAGTGTGTATTAAAGCATAGCTTTGTGAGAAGCCCCTGGGAGTGCTATGTGAGCAGGGAAGGACTGCTCCCTGCTGCTTTCCACATGAGGAATAGAAAGCACCAGCTGAAACAGGCCTGTGGTACACTCCAGTTACACAGAAGGGCACCTCACACAAGGGGTAATTCGTGCAGGAATCCTTGCTGCCAGATGCCACAAGCGTGTTTGTAATGCAACAGGAGGAATCAATGGAAGAACAATTAATTGAGGTGTCCTCTCTGACTGAGGGACTCATTTAACCACAGATTGCTCATGACTTGGAGAGTGTCCTGGGGATGCAGTGTGCTTCCCAAAGCCTACATCCCCAATGCCCTCTTACTCTTTTCCTTGGGTAGGCACTATAAAATAGAGCATTAGATGAACCACTTTTATTCCTCAAGTGCTATAATAACTGGGCTGAATACTGCTGGGATGCTTTAGGCTGGTGTCCAGCCATTTCTTTCTTTTCTTCTATTTTTTTATTTCCCCCCCCATAGAAACAGTTCACACAAATAACTTGCTGTACGTGGCCTCGAAGAGGAAGTGCAGCAGCTGCTTCTAGTAAAAGGTGATTTCCTCTTACTGAGCCCTTCCACCCCTGTGCCCAGCCATGCCCATAAGTTAGCTTAAAATCTCTGCTGTGTTTGTGAAGCTGCATAATGAGTTTCCATTCCAGGCTGTGCAAACGTTGTGATGCCTTTTGCCAAAGCCTGCATGGAAACTGCACCAGCAGAAGTGAGAATGGCTGAAGGTTAAACATGGCACAACAGGTGAGTTAAATTTGGGTGGGTAATTTCTGCTGTTTGTTTCTTGGAAGTGAGCACACTTCTGCCCAGTCTTCTGCACTTATTAGCCCTCAGGCTAGTTTTGCAAATCCCGGCTGTGTCTTTCAGTCCTGGACATGGGGGAGGACTCTATGTGTCCATCTTGTCAAAGCCCAGCCCAAACATGCGGGTATCACAGCTCTGAGATGGGCAGCTCTAGTTTAACTGCCCGTTAAACTAGATCTGCTGAGCTGCTACAGATCTCTCAGTGTCATCCTGGAAACATAAGACCAATCACTACAGTGTTTGAAAGCACCATTCTGGGAAGTGCCAGCTATCGTGGCTACTGGGGTGCAGGAGTGTGGCCACAGGCTCAAGCACTTGCTGCAGTTGGGTGGACATTGGCTGTAAGTGTGTGCTAAACAAGCATGCAGTTGCCAGAAAGGGTTTGCAAACCACCTTCAGGCTCCAGTCTGTTCTCTCGTTGAACAGCTCTGAGTAAAGAAGTCTCCTTCTTTTTTTTTTTTTCTTTTGGGTTTTGGGTGTGTTTTTTGAAGAGTTTTGATGGGGAATTAATGGTTAGGAGTAATGTTGCTCCACCAAGTAAGCAAGGACTTAGGAAATAAGTTTTCCATCTCCAAGATGGAATGGAGCCTCAATTTTCCTTCCAGGGTAGCCAAGGGCACCCAAGAACAGTGCTGGGCTGCTGCCCTTGGCTCCAGAAGGCTCCCGCCTTGGTGCTGACCTGGCTACATTTCCAGGGCTCTGCAGTGCAGCATCAGCATGTGATGCCCCAAACACCACTGCCACTGTTTGCTTGGTGGGGAAAGCCACAGTGGCAGCCCAAGGTTTCCGGCACAGAGCAGAGGGTGAACACTCCCCAAAGGCCAAGGAGTGGGGAGGAAAAAGTCACTCTCTGGGTTTATTTTTGTTTGTATTTTAATTCTAGGGCTGCTCACAAGTGAAATCGTCTACGTGCTGCCATGGAAACAGCAGCCTTGGTCCCCAGCACAGTCTGCAGCCATCTGCAAGGGAACAATTGTTGCCCTGTTTGTGTAAAACCAGCCGGGGTGGTGCTGGGTGGTGTGCGGCTGGCCAAGGGGAAGCCACATGGGACATGACAGGACGTGCTTGTCACACTGAATAATAACACAACGGACAAATGCCTGCAGACAGGATCGACAGTGTCCTGTCTGGAGAAGGGCTGATGCCCAAAACCAGCGTGAATCGCATTGGTTGAATGAGTGTTTGAGACTTGGGAACTGCAGCACGTGGCATGTGGTGCTTGCAGGCATTCATGCTGCTGGCTTTTGGTTCGTGTGGACCCTGGGATCCCCTGCAAGCAGAGGTCTGTGTGTGCAAAGTCTTTGAGAGGCCACAGTGTGGGAGCACTGAGCAGGCTGCTGCTCCCGTGGAGCTGGATTTCAACTGCTCCGGTGGGAAGTGGAGCCAGGTTAACCTCCTGCACACAAACAGTTCACTGAACGCACCAGGCTTACAAAGCTCTTGGTGTGAAGCCAGAGCAGAAGGCTGAGCGTCAGCCAGCATTTGCCAAAACTGCTGGGGAGCCAGCTCCTGGCTTTACTCAGCCATGTGTTGGGCTTCAAATCTGTGAAGAAGTAGTTCTGTTTGCAAGTGGTTGCCCTACCTGAAGAGGTGCACATGGAAAAGAAATGCCCATGAGACATGGCAGAGAATCTGATCCACACTAACCTCCTCCCTGCTTGGCGGGACTGATAAGCCCAGGTTTGGTCTGCTGGATCATGACCTGAATGTGCTCTGATGTCGAGTCTATATTGCTATGATCTCATGCTGATGCCATGTGGAAAGCCACTGGAGAGTCCTGCCAGAAGAAGGTGTCCTTCCCCTGCTAGGAATGGGTGAGAGTACCACCTGCTGGCTGCCAGCTCTGCCCTTCACCCTTCAGAGGTGCTTCAGTACCATCAGTACCCAGCCCTGGGCTGGCTTGGGCTTCCTCACCTTTCTCATCTGCCTGGAAGGCCAGCACAGGCAGTGTGGAGGCTCAGGACATTGCTTTAAGAGTCCTTGGAGGAGCTGATTTCTCCCTGTTGGCAGGAAAAGGAGCTCTAGCAGCCTCCTAAAGCATGTGCATTGAACCTGCTGAGCTGAGCTCGCACACCCACAGTCCTTCCCTCACCCAGCAGCTGAGCACAGCCCTGCCTGAGCCCTGTCTGACACAGTCATTCCAGCTACCTCATTAAACTACTTTATTGCTGCTTGTCCCCCTTTCTGAGCTCATTCTCCTCTGAGATCCCCATGACTGCACTTTACATGTGTGAATGTGCAGGGGGAAAGATTTTTGAGCTTTTAGGCTCAGATGCCAAAGAAGACACTCGCTCTCTATGAGAATTTGCAGTGGTTAACCTGACTGCAAACATCTCATTCAGCCAAGCAAAGAGGAGAGAAATTGCTTGGTTCTCATCTACTTCATCTTCAGAAGTATTTAATGAAAGAGGGAAAATAAATTGGGGGGGGGGGGGGAGGGAGGGAAGGCTTGTGGGCATCCTGAGAGCAGAAAAAGAAGTACAATTAATCCTATCAATAATCCATGATGAATGATTCACTCAGCTTTTTTATTCACAGTTGCATATAGTTATCCTCATTCACGTGGAGATGCAGTACTCATGGAAATATACACAGACTCATATGCATATGAATTATGAAGCCCAGCAAGGGCTCCTACGCAGCCGCGGTTACAGCTTGGTGTAGCTCACATGTGGTACAGGGCTGCACGGCCCTCACTGCTGCTGGGCTCTTTGTTGCTCCAGGAGGTTTCCACACAGAGCTTGGCCCCTCACTGCTTGCATTTTCACAGTAAGTTCATCCATGTGCTCTAGCAGGGATGAGAAAGGGAAAGGGCCTGTGTTGCCCTCCCTCCTGGCAGGGGGGATTTATAGGAAGAGGGGCTCAATGCTGCCTGGTGGGAGAGGTGATGCCAGTGTCCCCAGCCCTCAGCTGCCTCCACGCAGCTCCCCTGCACTGAGCCTTCCCTGTCTTCTGCCAGTTTATACCAGAATCTTGTCTCTGCTTTCAGCAGTATGGTCCCAGCAGCAGCAGCCAGTGTCTCCTGCAGTGCAGAAAGACAAGCACCCAACCACCCCATGGTGCTGTGAGCCAGGAAGCTGGGTCCTCTCAGCACTGGGGGGAATGGCAGGAGGCAGGAGATGTATTTCTGCTTCCTAGGCAGGTCTTTTTCTTCCAAATTGTCTTTGCAGGAGAAAAGAACCAAGTGGAAAAATTTCATTAGAAATAGGATTTTTAAAAGAAAATGATGAAAGGTTCTGTCATGCGTCTGTGGCTGCAGAGAGAGGATTGAGATGCAGCAGGACTCCAGGAGCCTCTCCCAGGAGGAGCTGGAGGAAACACCAGATGATGCTGAAGAGCAGAGGACACAACCCTATCAGACACTGCTCTGACTTGGGAATCACTGTGCGTGCTCGAGAGGAAAACACAAAATGTACCCAAAGCCAGCAGCAATGCCAGCCTGCGAGGATGAGCCTGTGTGGACAGACGTGGCCTTACTGGAGGTTGGAGAAGAGACAGCCTAGGAGGACACAGCCCCAGCACAGGCACTGCCTTACTTTCTCTGCAGTGGACCTACAGCAGCATCAATGCTTCTCCAGGTACTCATGTCTGCTGAGGATGCTTTATTATCAACTGTCATTTCACTTCTCTCATCCTTAAATCCCTCAAATAAAGGGATTGTTTACTAGCTTCCAGCTCCTGGACTGTAAATGTGGAATTTGTCTCAAAAAAAATTATCTCCCATAAAAAAGATAAACTTGTCCCCCAATACCTGGCTTACTTAATATTCCACCTCACATGCCTGGAACCAGGAAAGAGGTAGGTGGTCTTACTTATTTGTGGACATTTAAAAGTTGGGGCTGTGTAGCTGATGAAGAAAGAGGGTTTTGCAAAAGACAGCTCAAGCCACCCGTTGTGGAGGAGCTGCCCTGTCCTGCAGGTATCTGCCTGGCCCATCTCCAGCTGGTGATGACATGGTTGCCCCTTGCTTTGGTTTCTTCTTTGGCCCTGAGATAATAAATACCTCAAAGGGTTGCTCTGAGAAGGCGTTTCAATGCTTGCAAAATAATTTCATGACCCTCAAATGAAACCTGGATTAATGATGTCTGTATTATGAACAGTGGTAGTTACACTGTTCAAAGTGAATGCAAATGTTCTCCCTTAAAACTAAAAGTCAGACCTGCCTTAAACTGGATTTTAGATTCATATACCCAGGTATTGTGATAAAGTGTGGTAAATAAATCAAAGTGCTCTGTAGACAGTGAGGTTTCATACCATAAATGTAAGAGTTTGATTATTTAAAGGCCTGTCCATTTAGGTATCACTAACATGATCCTCTTCTTTTTGATCACTTTAGTTTTGAACTTGTTCCCACTTCAGCTCAGGCTGAGCATTTTCATCATGAGTCTGGGAACTGCAGCATCCAGAGTGCTCCCTGGACCAAATAGTGAGTCATGTAAAGAATAGAGGGGGTGACAACAGTGAGATATAATTCTAGGACAAGCACCAAATCAGCTGATGCTGTAAATCAGATGTAGACCAGAATTTTCCTCCTGCCTCAGCTCTTCACAATGGTTTCCCTCACAAAATGGACTGGGATCAAAACCGCTGAAAAATCTGAGGTGTTCAGCTACTGCATCTGGACTTTTTGGCTTAGGTCTGGGTACCAGTAGATGCCGTGGCCCAGGCAGAGTGCTGACTTCAGAGGTAACTGCTCAGCAAGAGTGGGGAAACTTGCACTTAAAATCGAATAGAAAGAAGTTCTTCCCCAGCAGAGTGGGAGGGCTGCATGATCTAATGGCAGGTAGAACCCTAAGAAACTTCATTTATTCAGGCTCTCTTTTTAATAAAATCCATCCCACGCAACTGGACAAAAGAGACCATGCTGTGTTCAAAGGCAACACATAGTGCACACCAAAAAGCTTCTCTGCTAAGTTGGTTTTATCTCCCTCTGTCTTATAGCTGTGCCTGAAAGCACAGCCAGTGATCTAAAGCAGTGTCTGAGTTCCTACTGCAGGAGTGAAGGCAGTGAATTCCACTGCATAGTGACTCTGATTCAGTCCTGATGAATCACTCAGCCACTTTTTTTTTTCTCAACTAGATCTTTGGCTTTATTATTGTTACAGAAGGAAAAAAGGAGGAGGGAGAAAAAAAGAAGAAAAAGCCACTGCCTTATCTCCCTCTCTAATCCTTTCCAATATTTCTTTTTAATAATTTAATTACATTTTTGTAGGCATCCCATTCAGGATGAATAAACTCTTTGATAATCCAAGAGAGGAATCTGCATTAAAAGAAGATGAGATGCACTATGACCAAAACTGATGATGGCATTGAGGTTCAGGAATACCCAGCGATGGAAGGGTCTTGCACTCCACTTCCTCCATGCATCAAAATCCATTCCCCACTTCGTGGTTTGCACCTGGTAAAGCAAAGAGAGCGTTGGGATCCTGAGACCAGGACTGCCGCTGAGCAGTGGCAGGTAACCCCGCTCTGCTCAGTCACTGCTCACACTTGGGTATCATTATACAAGGGGCTCCCTTTGTTCAGTCTTTTGCGAATGACTCCCTTGGCTCACCAGCCAGCCCCTTCTGCAGACAGCAAAACAGTTTGCTGCAGCAGCTATAGGTTTTGCCTGGGTGGGGACATGGCTCTGTGTACACCTGGAACTCATGGTGTAGAATATTACTCTCCTTCACATATTGGTGTTATGGGAACACCAAAGGGTTGGGAGGTGAAGAACTGGGTGGCAGAGAGAGCGCAACCAGGTCCCAGTGTTCCTGCAGTGGGTTGGTGCAAGCTGGGATTGCTGCCTAAACCTACAGCAGGAAACAACCTAACTCTTGCCAGCACAGCATGGTTTACCCTTGGCTCTAACTGCTGGGGCTGGGGAGATGGAGGCCTAAGACGTGAAGACCCTCCTCTGACTACAGGTTTGAATCTGCCTTCCAGCATTCCAGTTTTCAAAGTGCACAGCAAGGCTGGGACAGGAGTTTGCTGTGGTGCCAGCAGGAAGGGGACTGCTTGGTTGTCTTTTCCAGCACTCTCTGAATTGATGGAGCAGCTTTAATCCTGACCCATGGTGCTGCTGGTCTTCAATCCAGTGAAGCATTTAAACACCTGCTAGGAAAGTGCATAAACACATCCAACTTCAGTTTGCCTGCTCACGTGCAAACTGCTGCATGTGCTCGGCTTTTAGGGCTCTGTGCTCTCACACTTTCCCTGTTTTGTTATCAGGCTCATTAGTAGCTGCTGTTGGAGATTCTGACTCAGAACAATGGCAAAGGCAAGTGAGCAGCTTGCTCTAAGGACTCAGATCTTGTGAGAACAGCTACCACTGCTTGTTCCATGAACAGACATCAAACCCCATATGTATAAATTCAGTATTAAAACTAGAGGCTAGAATAATGAGTTGTCCAGAAAGCTCATGTTAGTACTATAGAGAAGAAAATGAAGTCAAACCAAATTGTTTCAGGAACACTTTAGCTTCCAGCTTTAAATGACCCATCTCAGCTCCACCCAGACCAGCCCCATCCACTTTGTCCTCAGTGGCACAAGTCTGAGAAAATCCAAACTATGACAAGGTATTTCTTTGTGAATTTGATCTCAGTTTTACTTTTCTTAACGTTATTCTTTATCTGTCTTTCAGTTACTATAGTGATGAACAAATGCATGCAACGAACACGAGGCCTGGCAGCCTGGGAAGGCGTGTGTGCCTGCAACGGCTGAAAATACCGCCAAAGTTTTGAGAAATCAGTTTAAAGATCTTTGCCAAAAATGCTCAGATCTTTAAAAAATGGGTCCTATCAGATAACTTGATAACAAACACATAGGAAGCAACATATATTGGAATTTATTGGGTGCTCTGATTTCTCCTGCATCTACAAACCATTGAAGAGGTCCCTTTTCCAGGTGCAAGGACCTAAATTGTAATTAAAGGACATGAAATGGATTGCTACAAACCAAACAACTTCTCTGAACTTGTGTGTACTCTGGATCACCCCATTCCAGTGCAGTTTTGTTCTGAGAAGGACAGCCTGAAGAGCTCTCAGTGACGTCCCTCAGGGTGACCCACAGAGCCTGAGAGGTGTTGTATGAGTGCAGCAGTCTGCCTTGAATCCAAGCCATGGATCTTACTCAACAGACTCAGTCTCTTGGAGTCAAACCTGCTGAAGTTTGTAGCCAGAAGTTACATCAAGATGGAGAAGCCAAACCAAAGGGCCCTGCCTTGTGGATTGGCTTTCAATTTGTGAGTTACCTCTATCAGCAGTGGCTGTTGGGCTCGTTTCTTAGGATACAGCATGGAACACACAGTTACACAGCAGGAAGGGAGGACCCTAGTCTTGTGCTGACCTGGAGGTACTGGTGATGGGTGGCTTCTAGCTAGACTCTGGAGCTGCAGCTGAAGCCAGGTGCTGGTAGTTGGAGAAATATCTCCTCATTTCCAAAAGCAGGTCTGGTCTGAAATCCTGCCTGCAGCTATCAGTACCAAGCCTCATGTTTACATGAGATGTTTACAGGCACTTTCCAAAGAAGAAGCTGCACAAAGGCACTGTAGTTTGAAACCCCCAAAACACAAAGGGCAGATCCGGATAGCTGTGGAAGGTGAGGACACCTGGAGATGCTCAGATCCTTCTTTTATGCTCGGTCTGAAAATAGGTATTTTAAAAGTTCAGATGACGGGCTGGTTGTGTTGGCACGACTGCCAAGACTGAGATTTGTTGAGGGTCAGAGGGCCAGATTTTCAGCTGCTAGAGCTCTACTAAAGTAAAGGAACTGGGCTGACACTGCGCAAGAAAACATGCCCTAGCAGTGCAGCTCCAGTTCCCTTCTGCTGTTTTCAGACCCAAACAAGCACACAGACCCCTGAAGGTGGCTTTAAAAGCCGAGAGAGAGGAGCATTACAAAGTCTTTACCGGGATTGAGGGAGATTTGCCCTTCCTAGAGATAAAAACTCGGGGGACACATTGCCGGGAACCCTCTGGGAAACGATAGAAACAGGACGGACCCGGCTTTACGCGGCGGG
>NW_009915593.1:0-8028 GCF_000696875.1 Nestor notabilis | reverse complement strand
CATGAGCCAACGACAGGATGCAGAGTGCAAGATGCATTAGTGATGAGTGGAACATGACAAGAGGTATGCCTGCAGCTCTATCTTTGCGCTGAACAAAGATATTGGCTGAAACACCAAGGTGTGTGTGTCTCTGAGAAATGGGTGCCCTCTTCTTTCCTCAGGCACAAACTAGCTTTACCTGGTTAAAATGAATGGCTCACCCTTCACTTTGAAGATCTGGAGGAAGAGCTTTCATCTAATGACAGGCTGGTGAAAGAATTTGTCTGGGATGGGTTGACCCTGTCTGGAGGCCAGGTGCCCCCCCCCAGTCCCCTCCATCACTCCCCTCCTTTTTCAGTCTCATGCTTTGCCAGTGTGGAGGAGCATGGGAAGCCAGGAGGAAGCAGAGACAGGACACGTGACCCAAACTGGCCAAAGGGGTATTCCATACCACAGCACATCATGCCCAGTATATAAACTGCGGGGAGGTACCCAGAAGCCCGAGATCGCTGCTCAGGTTGGGCTGGGTATTGGTCAGTGGGTGGTGAGTAACTGTATTGTGCATCACTTGTGTTTATTGTTTTCCTTTTTAGTTTTAAGTTTTATATTCTCTCCCCTTGTTATTTCCCTTATCATTATTAAAACTGGGCTTAAACCACGACGTTCACCTAGTGCTATTTGCAAAAGTCTCCTGATGTCTTTTTTGGGTCTTCTCAAACAAATTCTCTCCCATCAGCCTACGGCAGGGGGAGGAAAAAGGGGGGGAGTGAGTGAGCGGCTGCGTGGTTCCGAGTTACCGGCTGGGCTTAAACCATGACAGTTCTTTGTGGCGCCCAACGTGGGGCACGAAGGGTTGAGATAACAAAATATCTGACCAGAGCATGTCTAATCATGTTTGTGATAAGCATTCATTGTTTTGGATTAATAGTCACTCGTCACAATGTTTGTTTATTTGCTCTCAGAGTTGTGCTTGATCTCAGAGTTTCAGCATGTTGTACCTTACTTTACAGCCAGTATTTGCTGTTTTAGTGTTTATCAGCTGGGGGGCCTGGGCTAAGGTTATTGTTTCGCTGCACTTCATGGTAATGATTTGTAATACAATAGAATCATTGATCACGAAACTGGTCTGGCATGCATTCTCAGCATGGTCACCACCTCTATACTTTGGGAGGCACATAATGGAGTTTTTTAGCAATTACACATATGGTTTTTCCTCCTCAGGGGGTCAACCTATGAAGGAGACATTCCCTCCTGGACAGGGAGGAGAAAATATAAAGCAAGGCTCATGGGTTGAGATAAGGACAGGGAGAGATCACTCTCCAATTACCATCATGGGCAGAACAGACTCGACTTAGGGAAAGGAAATTAGTTTAATTTACTACCAATCAAATCAGAGCAGGATAATGAGAAATGAAACCAAAGCTTAAAAAACACCTTCCCTGCACCCCTCCCTTCCTCCTGGGCTTAACTTCACTACCAAATTCTCTACCTCCTCCCCTCCAGCACCACATGGGAATGGGGGTTATGGTCGGTTCATCACACGTTTCTCTGCCACTCCTTCCTCCTCAGGGTAGACCTCCTCACACTCTTCCCCTGCTCCAGCATGGGGTCCCTCCCATGCCAGGCAGTCCTTCATGAACTGCTCCAATGTGAGTCCTTCCCACAGACTACATAAACTGCTCCAACATGGGCTTCCCATGGAGTCACAGCCTCCTTCAGGCATCCCGCTACTCCAGTGTGGGGCCCTCTATGGGCTGCAGGGGCACAGCCTGTCTCACTATGGGCTGCAGCAGAATCTGCTCAGGCACCTGGAGCATGTCCTCCCTTCCTTCTTCACTGACATTGGGGTCTGTAGGGCTGTTCCTCTCACATTTTCTCACTCCTTTCTCTGGCTGAAGTTGCTGGTTCTGTTGATACACAGAGGAAGCTTCTGGCAGCTTCTGTGGAAGAAGCCACCTCTGTAGCACCCTGAATACCAAAACGTTACCAGGCAAACCCAATACACTTTGAATTCACAGCTCTCCCTTCCCTGCACCTGTTGGTTTACTACGGGGAAAAAAACCCCAGAGGTTCAAGATTCCTGGGGTCATGGAGAAAATAACAGAGGGTAAGGTCTTGGAGCAGATGCCCACTTGAGTTTCTGTTCCCAGGAAAACTACAGAGGTGGTTAATGTAATTAGTATCTTGATTAGGGAGTGGAGCACTCTTCCAGCCAGCTGCCCTACCCAGGGCATGTTGTGGGTGGCACAGTGATGTACCTTTGAAACTGGCCTAGTGTGTACTTCTCCCCAAGACAGGAAAGGACAGCAGCATGACTATCCCACCTCTGACAAGGCTCTGTGTGACAACTTCTTGGTTTAGAATATCCTACTCAGTTGCTTGGTAGAAGTTTATACGTATGTGCTGGGGTCAGCACAGCTGGGCACTGTTTCTTGAGGGTGCTATTAAGTAGTTCCATAAAGGGATAAGAGCTTCTGCCAAACAAGGATGAAAACCTTTACAAGTATATTGCTTTTCATGCAAACAGTAGGTCCAATCTGGCTCTCTGCACCACTACAGCAACTTCATAGTTGTCAGTAAGAAGACACGTATATTTGAAAGCTGTTTAAGCCCAATTTATCTCTGTGACTGATGGATGCACTCTCTTGATAAAAGTTGCATAATAATCTTGGCATTTCAAATTTAGTCTCCTTCAGTAGCTCCATAATAAGTTTTTCAATTTACAACTCGCAACGAGATACTTGCTTTTCGAACAGCTGCCACCACAAGGTCAAGTTGGCACCTAAAAAGCAAACTGTGCTCTTTTCTGCTTTATATAAACACATGCACACATACACAGAGGCACGACCGCACACGCACACAAAATATCACAAACTGTCCCTACAGACAGTCTGGCAAATTTGCTGATGATGCCCAAGGCAATGTAAAAAAACAATTGCTTTTCTTGAGCTGCAGAGTGCTGGTGCTGCAGTGCTGAGCATGGAAAAAAGGAGTTTGGGCTAAACTGAGAGGAACCTGGAGATGTGGCAAAGCGTGGCTTCAGTGCTGCACACACAATGCTGAGAGGAAATCATGCATGTGACTTGGTAATAATGGGAATCAGCATCTACAACTCTACATGCTGGGATGAAAACAGAGATCAAGGTGAAATTTTCACACTTCCATTTCTGTGCTTCACAACACTTACTCACAAACATGCCAGCACCTCATGGTACACATTTTTGGTAAATTTCCAGTGTCTGCTTTAGAGTTTTCACCTAGTACATGCTGAGCTTCTTGTGAAGTCCCCTGAGCATTTTGGAAATGGGAAAAATATATGAAAATGATTGTGCGCAGCATTGCTTTTCCCAGTAACCTATTGCTTTTTGGACATTTTTACACATTTGAAGGAAAACTGATTCACTATTTTCTTCTTATGTTGGGTAAATGTGTAAGTACTGCTGGCGTCAGGTAAAAGACAACCTTATGACTGCATTATTCATAAAATTATTTAATTTCTTCAGGTTGCTGTTTTGACAAATACCACTCAAATCCCAGATTCTCACACTGGCATTATTTTAAGCATATATCTTGAGTCTTTAATAATTTTCTAATTTCTTCGAGTTCGTCTCCTTCAAGATAAAAGCTGTCTTGAAGACCGTCTGCAAAACCCTCAAAATAGTTCAGAATGTTTCTGTAAACCAGAACAACTTGTGCAGATGAACATCCACCTGTACCTACATATGTAACACATTTATTTATATGCAATCATCTTTTGGATTTTGCTTTGGCCCAAGCTACATCTCTTTGTTTAATTTTTACAAGCATTTTAAATAACAGCAGTTTCACTCTTGTTTGCTCAGCATACAGCTGTTGCAGTGCAAGACACGAGTGACCACTAAGATACTTGCTAGAGAACATTTGGACCTGATGGAGCAAGTCCAGAGGAGGCCATTAAGATGCTCCAAGGGCTGGAGCACCTCTGCTATGGAGACATGCTGAGAGAGCTGGGCTTGTTCAGCCTGGAGAACAGAAGGCTCCAGGGAGACCTTAGAGCAGCTTCGAGTGCCTAAAGGGGCTTACAAGAAAGTTGGAGAGGGGCTTTTGGCAAGGGCCTGTAGGGACAGGACAAGGGGGAATAGCTTTAAACTGACAGAGGGGAGACTGAGATGAGATCTCAGGAAGAAGTTCTTCCCTGGGAGGGTGGTGAGGCCCTGGCACAGGTTGCCCAGAGAAGTTGTGGCTGCCCCATCCCTGGCAGTGTTCAAGGCCAGGTTGGACGGGGCTTTGACTGGTCTGGTGGAAGGTGCCCCTGCCCATGGCAGGAGGTTGGAACTGGATGGTCTTTAAGGTCCCTTCCAACCCAAACCATTCTGTGACTCTATGATTTGCAGCAGAGTTGGCAGCAGAGCAAGACCTACCACTTCTCAGCCTCTCCAGGACAATGTGTAACATTTCTGCTCAGACTTGCTTCAGTGGTGGTTTATGGTAAGATGATTGAATGTGATCATGCTACCATCTATCAAGGGGACTGTAACCCCCATAAAGGTCCAGAATGGACAGAGAAGGGCAGCACATCTGGATTTAGCACAACAAGGTCTCCAAAGCTTATCTGTGACAGATCATAGGGTAATAAAATTAACAATGCTTAAAAACAATGAAAACCCAGAGCATAATACACACACACATAAACACACATATCACTTGGGAAGGGAAGTCACAGGTGTTAAGAATTAACACAGCTTCAAGGCGAGGTCGAAGAGATTTCTCTTCTCCTGGAAGAGAAATCCACTGAACATTACTAACCACACAAAAGCCACAGCTGGTTCAGGAAATTCCTGAAATAAAAACACTTGAACTCTATGAGATGAAAAGGGGAAAGTATCCTATAACCTCATTCTGTTCTGCTCTTCTCTAGGCATCTGCTGACGGCTCCTGTTGGAGCCAGGATGTTGGCAGGGAGGGTCTTTGGCATAACCAATGATTACTATTCTTACAAATGCCAGAACGCACTCTATTAATAGCTCTTTATACGACAAGGAATCATCCTTGCCCTGTAACACATCTTTTCATGTAAACAAAACCCACATCATTTTACCTTGTACATCCCACAACAGGACCTATGACTCCTGTTTGAACTGAAATGTGTCCTAAGCAGGGATATCTGATTCTGATTTAGAGTTGGTGGGCGATGGATGAGTCTACCATACTCCTCGTAGTATTTGCCTTCCACTACCAAGGCAATCTCATACTGGGCTTATGAGACAGTACACAGATACTTGGCATCTGTGAATATGCACAAGGATTTTAAAATAGGGAAAAACCCAAACCATTGCAGGTTTTTTTTTTTTTACTGCTCCAAGGGTGCATTCATGTGTAAAAAGCAGGACTAAGAATTTGCACTTCAGTCCTGTTCTTAACCTTATTCTGTAATCTTGGGTAAGCCACCTAAATACTACAGCTCAGATTTCTCCCAGGTGTGTGATGGGAACCAAAACACTTTCTTACAGTGAGAACTTCCAATGTCTTTTGATAACCTTTGTAACAATTCTCCTATCACAAGCTTGTTAGCCTTCTTTTACAAAGTAGTTGGCTTAAAATAAAGGGAAGATATCTGGTAAAAGAACAGAAAAATATACAGCAGGACAGACATGAGGAAGTGGGTTGATGAAAGAAGGGTGAGAGCACAGAGGAACTGAGGTGGGGGAAGGGGTGAAAAGGAGAGAACAGCACTGGATGTGACATTCCATACAGGCTGGAAAATGCTGCCATTCACACTGATACCACAGCTTTGCAATTATCAGCTTTTCCAGCTGTGAAAGCGTCTGATTAGGTTTTATATTTCTGGGGTCTATAAATATATCTTGATATATTTTTTTAAACAGAGATTGTGCTGTTTCCTTTTGATATATTTAAAAATCAGGTGTAAGAAGGGAAGCAGATGTGCTTGTTTTCAAAACTGAAAGTCATAAAAAAGCATGCAAAGATTTTGCATTGGCTGTTATACAGGAAGGAAATAGTAACATTTCAGCTGGGAACAATATCCAAAACCTAGGCAACATGTAGTCTGTTGGCACCTAAGCGACATACTTAGCAAACCAAGAGCAGCAGATGATTAAAACTCATTATACCTGTTCCATTCCAAAACATTTTAGGTACAACTTGTGTCTCTCCAAGCACTTACTGTATTAATGACATCAGGAGCACATCGTAAAATCTAAACAGCTAGTTTTATGCCAGAAGCTATAGCTGGACAACTTAATTCCAGGAATCTCAGAATTATTTCCCACCCAGAGCAATGAATAAGATGATAAAATAGGCAGAAAACTTCTTTCAATGACCTACCCAAGTTGCTGCAGAACTCTCCTACCATGCCATCTGGGTTAGCAGTCGGGATTTGCGTAAGACCCGTCAGGATGAGAACATCACTATTTTTAAGAGAAGCCTGGTCCATGGGCTGAAACAGAGCACAGTGAAATAAAATGAGTAACATGAGAGTCATAACACAGGTTTCTGTGCTCTGTACCAAGAAGACTGCAATACGTAATATGCAGAGCGGCCAAGAAGGAGAACACATAGTCCTCCATCTGTGGAAACCTAACTGGAGTTAATAAAAACACATACAACTGTTTACCTGCATACTACAGCCCAAAATAAACAACGGAACTGTAACCAGATCCATCTCAAAGTAGTCTCCATAGACTAATCATTTCATGGCCTCAGGAGCTGAACACTGCAAAGGCAATGATTTGCTAAGAATGTAGCAGTACGGTCAGGAATGGTTTGACACTTGCATTCTTATCTCTGGCTGCACTACATTCCAACTCGCTTCCCTTTGCAAATTAAGGTGTCAGCTTTGATTTCCAGGGCTCACTGTCTACAGGAGACAGCATCATCTTCTGCAACCTCTTCCAAAGAGAATCTACTGAAGAGGTCACTGAAGAACCTCTCAATTTTGTGTATGAAGCCGAATGCTGTGCAAGGCCTGCCCTTGACTGTGAAGTCTGCTCTTCTGCCTGCAGTGTTACAATCATGACTTACATAATCATTTCAGATTATTTGTGCAGGCCTTTTCAGAAGTCTGTTCCTGTGAAATGGAAAATGGCTACTGCTGGTAGAAAAATTGGTTTAGATTCCTCAATATTATGAAAGTTTATTGAAGAAATAATCACACATATTACTTTTTTTAATATAGCTATAATATCAGGCCAAACAGACAAGTATTTCCGCAACAGTCAGTAGCCAAAAACAGGTGAAAAATCATAGCTTTAACTGCACACACACACAAAAAAAACCCCATATAAAAAAAGTAGTGCTCCCAATGCAACACCAGAGCTACAGCAATAGAAAAAATACAACTTGTACAACTTGGCTTACCAATCTCCCTAGTGAATTAGATTAGCGCTATTCCCTCCTCCAATACCTTTCTTTGAAGACTGTGCTAGAGGCTAAACTCTGTCAAAGTAGAATAGATGTCTTCACAGGGCTCTGACCTCTGATCTGCTGGATCTACAGGGAATGTTGTACTGATGACCTTTGGTCCTAGGTGCAATCCTAGATTCTGAAATTGAAGTGCTGGAGGTAGTTACCACAAACATCTATCCATGCCATGTCTGCTTCCTGGGTGACAGAAAAGTTTCCATCTGCACTGTCTATCCTGTGACTCACAGATGCAGCAGAAGGTCTGAAGATCAAACAGTCCAAGGAAATAATGTGGCACCTTGGCCACTGGCAGGCAAGCTAATGTTAAAGCAAATGTTGCTTCTGCCTCAACTGTGCATAAAGGTTTGTTTCACTGAGGCCAATCATTTATCATGTTTTATATTGTCATTTTATTAAAGCAGAATGAATCATAGAATCATAGAATAGTTACGGTTGGAAAGGACCTTAAGATCATCTCGTTCCAACCCCCCTGCCATGAGCAGGGACACCACACACTAAACCATGTCACCCAAGGCTCTGTCCAGCCTGGCCTTGAACACCTCCAGGGTTGGAGCATTCTCAACTTCCTTGGGCAACCCATTTCAGCACCTCACCACCCTCACTGTAAAGAACGTCTTCTTTATATCT
>NW_009915592.1:0-2638 GCF_000696875.1 Nestor notabilis | reverse complement strand
GGGGCGGAAAGTATTTGGGTTAGAAACGCGGGGCTCTTGCAGGAGGGATTGGGGTTTTGTGCAAAATAAGAGTAAACGGCCCCGCAGTAAGGACTCGTTTCATCAACAGCGGCAAAAGAGGAAAGCAACACTCAGGTGTCCATTTTTCTGTGAAAAGAAGCCAAATGAAGTCAAGGGTTGTGAAGCAGTCACAAGCAGAGGCTGGGTCCAATCCTGGCCTAATATCCACATGTGGTTTTTAGACATGTAGATGCTTTTTAGCTTATTTGTCTTCCCTGTGTATCTTCCCATTGCCAGTCAGTGCTTAGCAGTCTTACAATACATGGAATTAAGGATTTCCTAATTTACTTACTAGGTATGCTGGGAAACCTGCACGCTAATAAATCGTTTGGTTTTTTTTTTTTTTCTTAACCGTTTGCTTAAAGAAATGGGATTTCTGTATTTTACTTATGTATCTTAAAAATTAAATCTTGGCCTACTTAAAAATCTATGTGGTTCTTATTCAAATAAATTTTCTCAACAAACAAAAAAAACCAGGAGAGTAGCCAATTTTCCCGGCAAAGTCCAGGTGAGCGGCTACTGTTATCACCAGTTGGGCTACCTGCTCTCAAAGCACATGGGTGTGTTGTGTGAGGAGCTGAGGGCTCCGGTCAGGGAAGTGGTAAATGCTCCCAGATGGCCACAAGGAATAAAGGCTAATGTGGGTGTGCAAGTCACCATGTGCCCCAGCGTTTCTGAGGCCAGCTACCCCCGAACAGGAAGAGGTGGCAGAAAGAAGTGTAAAATTCTGTTTCTAAAAGGCTGTCTCACAGAACTGATAAAATGAAGGTCATTTGGGATCTTTTTTGCTCTGTGAGGAAAACTTGCGCCCTTCCCAGCAGTGCCTTCCAGAGCCCTCCGCTAGTGCAAACACAATGACACAAAACCGGAACAACACTGAGCAGTCTAGAAGGAAACTGGCAAAAGATCCATTCTCAAAACAAATCTTTTGCTTGTATTAGGTGCTTTCTAGCCTGGAGGGTTTTTTCCCCTCTAGTATTCCTGGTTAAATCACTGTTTATCTTGGAAATTGGGTATGTTGGTGATTCTGCTGTTGGGAATAAAAAACACATGCACAAACACATACATGTTACATACATGAACACATGCATTTCCTCAAAAGAATCTGGTGCAGCTCATAGAATCACAGAATGGATTGGGTGGGAAGGGCCCTTCAAGCCCATCCAGTTCCACCCCCCGGTCATGGACAGGGACACCTTCCACTAGACCAGGTTGCTCCAAACCCCATCCAGCCTGGCCTTGAACACTGCCAGGGATGGCGCAGCCACAGCTTCTCTGGGCAACCTGTGCCAGCGCCTCACCACCCTCACAGTAAAGAACTTCTTCCTTATTATCTAACCTAAATCTCCCCTCTGTCATTTTAAAGGCATTCCCCCTTGTTGTGTCACTACATGCCCTTGTAAGAAGTCCCTCTCCAGCTTTCCCATAGTTTCCCTTTAGGTATTGGAGGGCTGCTCTAAGGTCTCTCCACAGTCGTGTCCAGGCTGAACACACACAGCCCTCAGCCTGTCATCAGAAGAGACACACAACCAAATAATAAAAGGAAAAAAAGAAAAGAATGATTCGCAGGAGTACATAAAAATATAATTTCTAGGTACTGGTAAGGAAATGTGCACTCCACATGCTTTTAGTCATAAAAGTATCAAGCACCCACATCAGAAACTCCCTGCAAAACGCAAGAGTATATTGCAACAGCACAATAACCCTTGGTAAATTCACTCCATGTTTTGTAAGACTAGTTTGCTCTCACCGAAACCTTTTGTGGAAATCAGCCGTTTGCGTTGAAGCCCTTTGTTTCCCCTATGTTAAATGTGGGTGGCACCTCTTCCATCTGGCAGGGAAGCAGTGCAGATAAACGTGTCAGTCTGCCTGGAGTGGATCTTGTACGCCTCATGGTAACAGGAGGAGGAAATTAAGTTTTTCTGGAGATTGAAACAGTGCACCAGGACCAAGGCTGGAATAAGCAGTTAAGAATGAAGAGTGGGGTATGGTGAATGCTGAAGGCAGAGCTCTGGTTTAAAAGAAAACCACCAAATTTTCTTTGAAGACTGTGTTGTAATGGAGAGGTGAAGGAGGTAGAGCAACTCCTGACTTGGGAGTCCTTGAGTCATAGAATGGTTTGGGTTGGAAGGGACCTTAAAGATCACCTAGTTCTAACATCTCCTTTTACAATAAAACACTCTATATGGGAAGATCAGCAGCGCATCCATCCACAACGCAAGGCTGGGGTGTTGATTGTGGAGAACTTCCCACAACCTTGTTACCGGTTACTTGTGAGATCGTAATGCAGAAGCAGCGAGAGGGACACGCTGGGCCGCAGACGTCGGAGATGCCACCCAAAACTCCTGCTGGCCGGCGTCAGCACCGCTTAAGCGAGATTAAACTCAAAGAGCAGCACCAACAGCTGCCTCGCAGAGGCACAACCGCGGGCCTTCCCCGCAGAGGCCTCCGGTGCTGGCCCTGCGGCCCCGCCACCGCACTGACGGCTCACTTCCTGCCAAAGTTACAAAAATATAACGATATTGCCTCGAAATAACGCTAAAATAAGGCAAGAATCCGCGCAGAGCCCTGCCTGGCC
>NW_009915591.1:1887-3070 GCF_000696875.1 Nestor notabilis | reverse complement strand
TTCTGCTCTTTCACTCCTTTCCTGTCCCTATTTCCCTCCCTCTCCTTGTCTTTGCTACAGCAGAAAATCCCCCCAAGTGTGCTGAACTTGAAGGTGAAGTACAAACGCCCCCAAATACTTGAAAACACAAATACTTGATCCTCACGCACTTCAATCTTTTGTTAGCTGGAGGATAAGGAAAGCCTCTGCAGAGAAAATACCTGAAATACGGGTTTGTCAGAAGGATGTAGCTCTAGACAGGCAGCAATGACAGTGGAGGATGGAAAGAACCAGGATCTGAATACCCAAATTTACTTGCTGAAAAAGCACAACAGGCCTGGAAGAAAGGTTTCCCCCTCATCTCCTCTTCTAAATCCTTCTCCTTTCTTCTTCTGCAAGTTGCCCTTGTCTCCCTCTGCTGCTCCTTTTCATTTCGGTGCCATCCCTTCCCTCCTCCGAGTGACAGCTGTCCCATCCCCACCAAGGTCGTCTGCCCTTGAGACCATCCTTGGTCTGTGCCCTGATAGAAGGGCCGAGTATTGACTTTGGCTTCGGCTTCATTAAGAGGCAGCCTCATTTGTCAACTTGTTTGTTTCAATAGCTGCTTGGGAGACGGCGGCGCCCTGGCCCCTCCTCACTCAGCCAAGGCATTACCCCAGCATTAACTCCCTTCTCAAGGGTTTGCAGGCAAGGGCATTGCAGGTGGCCTTGCATAGTCCTCTCCTTCTCATTAATCCATGTCACGGAGGGTTTAAGCAAGGTTAGAGCCAGTTGGTTCGTGGATGGAGACTTGAGGCTCTGCGTGCTGCATGAAGCTGTGTGTAGGTGCGTTCATATGCAGTGCTCCCAGATGGAAAGGCAGGTCCTGTCTGCTCCAAGATGGGGTCTCGTGGTGACATCCTCGCAGGAGCTTCTCCAGGGCTGGTTGTAGTGATTACAAGTAATGAAGATTTATTTCTCTTGTCAGTTGTCATCAGGTAATGTGTCTGCCAATAATAGCTTCTGGTTTTAATGCAGGTGGTCAGATGAGGTTAATCAAGTTACCCAGGCCTTTTTGTTTTTCCCTTTCCTGTCAGTCAGTGAATAATGCACTGACAAGGGGTTGCTTGTAGTGTTTGACCTCTCTAGGAATTACCTCCCTGTGCTTCAGGTCCCCAGGAACTAGATGAGTTTTATGGGCCCTTCCAAACCAAACCAGTCTGTG
>NW_009915591.1:0-1856 GCF_000696875.1 Nestor notabilis | reverse complement strand
AGAATCACATGAAGTGATTGAAACTCCAATCATCAGCATTCCCACGGTTGTTTCAGGATTGGGAATGTGTTGCCACAACAGCCTTGGGAGGCAGAGACATTTCTGGCAATGCAATATCTCACCCTTCGCTTGGGCAAAGGGCAGAAGCTGTGCTGCTGAGGACAGATGCCTGCAGCACTGGGTGCTTCCAAACCTGTCCGACCTTGTGCTGGAGAAGCAGATGAAACCAAAAAGCCAAACTTCCCTGAACTACCAACTGGGCACCAGCTTCCTGCAGAGTTCAAAGTCTCTCTGCCCTAGTGGGGATGGGTCTAGTGATGCTATTTCTTTACTCCTGAGAAATATAGCAGTGTGTGCTGAGCCTTTGAGGGAGCATCAGCAAGGCCATAGCATGCCCATGGTAAGGGAAGCAGCTCAAAACCACAAGGTGCTGAAGCCTGGCTGTGCTGCAGGGCTTATAGCTCCTTCTGGTGCTGGCTGTCCTGAGTAACTCCTCACTCCTAACAGCAAGGAGAGAGCTTAGGGAAGATGTTCCTGGCTGTTGCCATGGGCGTTTTGCTTCAGCAGATCCCAAGGTAATAAGGCATCAGTAATTGTGCAGCTCCACGTGGGCTGCGATGTGACCGGCACCAGAGCGTGCTGTGGGTCCCTGTTGCCCTGGGAGCGTGGAGCAAAGCCAGGGAGAATACTAACTGCAGTGGTGGGAATGGCCCAGGGATTAGAGAGCAGGTTGTAAGAGGAGAGACTGGAGGAGGTATATTTATATAGTCTGGAGGAGGCTCAAGGGGAGACACGACCAGAGTCTATAAATACATGCAGCAATAGAAACCAAGGGAGGAAATTATTCAGAGGAAGAGAAGACAAGGAGCAGTGCCTGAAGCAAAGGCAAGAAAAGTTTATGCTGGGTTTTGCGTGGAAGGAGATGGGCCTTCAGCTTCAGGCATCTGGCCAAGACAGGTACCACTGCTGTCACCCTGTCCTCTCCATCCCCTCTGAAGCTTCACAAAGCTGATTTCTCTGTCTCCTACTGGGCTTTGCTTTGTTTTATAGCAGCCCCACCTCATTTCTTCCCTGCCAGCTATCTCATATGGGTATCCTGCATCGAGCCATCCCAGCATGCCTTAGAAGGTTTAATAAAACAGATTGAGATGCACTGGGGCTTATGGCTTGACAACTAGTTCCCCTTGGACAAGAACATTTGCCTTCGCTGGGTGACAATGCTTTGAGTCCGCAGCCTTAGGCGCTGTAGCTCATTGCTAGTCATCTCTCCAATGAATAATACAGAGGCCTGAATATTTGTCTGCATACATCTTCCTTTCCTATAGGGTAATTTAATGTTATCTTTGGGCCTCCTGCTCCTGAGATGAAGAGATTACTTCGAACCTGCAGCCCACAACCACAGCCATTGGTTTCAAACATCATTAAGTTTCATTATAACAAATAAACACTGCAATGACATTTATAAGTTACCAGAGAGCACAGAAACACAAATATGAAGCAGATAAACTGCATTTGATCCAAATAATTACTGCAGGCAATATCGAGCTTAGGCTGAGCTGGCAGCCGGGTGCTGAGTAATTTATAGGAATCTGTAAGGCGCTGTGTTGCACATTGCTGCTTAAAAATTATGATGATGGTTATGTGTCTCTCTCTCTAAAGCCTTAAACAGGTTATGTTCCTGCCTTGGGGTAGGAAGGAAGCTTTTCCTCAAGCCAGAAATGGAGGTGGCCCTAAATGTGTGGCTGTTACTACTTTGGGGACTTTTCTGTCCTCATTCCTCGGCATTTTAGCCCAAGCAGGGTCCTGTACTTGAGGTTTGTTGTGCTTGAAGCTGCAAGAGGCCTTATATATATATA